>NC_081776.1:651373-736373 GCF_963082965.1 Carassius carassius | reverse complement strand
GCACTTGTTCATGAAGACCATCGGTGACTTGCACTTGTTCATGAAGACCATCGGTGACTTGCACTTGTTCATGAAGACCATCGGTGACTTGCACTTGTACATGAAGACCATCGGTGACTTGCACTTGTACATGAAGACCATCGGTGATCTGTATTTGCTCATGAAGATCAATGGTGACTTGACTCAGTTCCCGAAGATCAATGGTGACTTGACTCAGTTCCCGAAGATCAGAGGTGACTTGACTCAGTTCCCGAAGATCACCGGTGACTTGACTCAGTTCCCGAAGATCACCGGTGACTTGACTCAGTCCATGAAGATCACCGGTGACTTGACTCAGTCCATGAAGATCACCGGTGACTTGACTCAGTCCATGAAGATCACCGGTGACTTGACTCAGTCCATGAAGATCACCGGTGACTTGACTCAGTCCATGAAGATCACCGGTGACTTGACTCAGTCCATGAAGATCACCGGTGACTTGACTCAGTCCTTGAAGATCACCGGTGACTTGACTCAGTCCTTGAAGATCACCGGTGACTTGACTCAGTCCTTGAAGATCAGCGGTGACTTGACTCAGTCCTTGAAGATCAGCGGTGACTTGACTCAGTCCTTGAAGATCAGCGGTGACTTGACTCAGTCCTTGAAGATCAGCGGTGACTTGACTCAGTCCTTGAAGATCAGCGGTGACTTGACTCAGTCCTTGAAGATCAGCGGTGACTAGCCCTGACTCTGGAGGATCAGCGGTGACTAGCCCTGACTCTGGAGGATCAGCGGTGACTAGCCCTGACTCTGGAGGATCAGCGGTGACTAGCCCTGACTCTGGAGGATCAGCGGTGACTAGCCCTGACTCTGGAGGATCAGCGGTGACTAGCCCTGACTCTGGAGGATCAGCGGTGACTAGCCCTGACTCTGGAGAGTTCACTGGCACCTGACTCGACTCTGGAGAGTTCCCTGGCACCTGACTCGACTCTGGAGAGTTCACTGGCACCTGACTCGACTCTGGAGAGTTCACTGGCACCTGACTCGACTCTGGAGAGTTCACTGGCACCTGACTCGACTCTGGAGAGTTCACTGGCACCTGACTCGACTCTGGAGAGTTCACTGGCACCTGACTCGACTCTGGAGAGTTCACTGGCACCTGACTCGACTCTGGAGAGTTCACTGGCACCTGACTCGACTCTGGAGAGTTCACTGGCCCCTGACTCGACTCTGGAGAGTTCACTGGCCCCTGACTCGACTCTGGAGAGTTCACTGGCCCCTGACTCGACTCTGGAGAGTTCACTGGCCCCTGACTCGACTCTGGAGAGTTCACTGGCCCCTGACTCGACTCTGGAGAGTTCACTGGCCCCTGACTCGACTCTGGAGAGTTCACTGGCCCCTGACTCGACTCTGGAGAGTTCACTGGCCCCTGACTCGACTCTGGAGAGTTCACTGGCCCCTGACTCGACTCCGGAGGGTCAGCTGAGACTCTCATCCTGTGCAGCGGCGCTGGGCAAGCAGCCATCTTGGGCCATGACTCTGGACAGGCGGCCATCTTGTACTGTGGTGCTGGACCGGTGGCCAATTTGGGCATTGGCGCTGGGTTAACGGCCATCTTGTGCTGTGGCGCTGGACTGGCGGCCATCTTGTACTGTGGCGCTGGACCGGCGGCCATCTTGTACTGTGGCGCTGGACCGGTGGCCAATTTGGGCATTGGCGCTGGGTTAACGGCCATCTTGTGCTGTGGCGCTGGACTGACGGCCATCTTGTGCTGTGGCGCTGGACTGACGGCCATCTTGTGCTGTGGCGCTGGACTGACGGCCATCTTGTGCTGTGGCGCTGGACTGACGGCCATCTTGTGCTGTGGCGCTGGACTGACGGCCATCTTGTGCTGTGGCGCTGGACTGACGGCCATCTTGTGCTGTGGCGCTAGGCTGACGGCCATCTTGGGCTGTGGCGCTAGGCTGACAGCCATCTTGGGCTGTGGCGCTAGGCTGACAGCCATCTTGGGCTGTGGCGCTAGGCTGACAGCCATCTTGGGCTGTGGCGCTAGGCTGACAGCCATCTTGGGCTGTGGCGCTAGGCTGACGGCCATCTTGGGCTGTGGCGCTAGGCTGACGGCCATCTTGGGCTGTGGCGCTAGGCTGACGGCCATCTTGGGCTGTGGCGCTAGGCTGACGGCCATCTTGGGCTGTGGCGCTGAACCGGTGGCCAATTTGGGCATTGGCGCTGGAACGGTGGCCAATTTGGGCATTGGCGCTGGGTTAGCGGCCATCTTGTGCTGTGGCGCTTGGCTGGTAGCCATCCTGGGCAGTGGTGCTGGACTGCCGGCCATCTTGGGTTGTGGCGCTTGGCTGGTTGCCATCCTGGGCAGTGGTGCTGGGCTGACGACCACCCCGCCGGAAGAGACAAAAGTGGCTGGGGCATCCCACCGAAGCCGATGCTGCAGGTAATGCACGAATTCCCAGAATTCCAGTGTCTCTAACTGCGCCATCTCCTCCTGAGACACTGGATAATCCAGCTAGCCATTGAAATAGTCCTTTAGGGCCGCATCGTTGTAACCCATGCCCTCGGCCAGGGACCAGAACATCTGAGCCAGGGCCCCCACTTCATTGCCCTCTTGGCGGAGGGCGATCAGCCGAAGGTACTTGGTTCGCCGCTCCGCCATCTTGGCTGGGGAACGGAAAAACGACATACCGCTGGTTCCTAGTGTGACGGAGTCCTTCTGTCACGATCGGTGTTACAGAAAACACGGAGAGGGAACCAATTGCAGGTAAGTCATTTATTAAAGGGTAATCCGAAGGGGTAAACAGTCCAGGCAGGGTCAAAACCAGAATATCCAAATCCAACATAAACAAGACACGAAGACAAGGCAAAGCAAGGCAAGAAGCGACGGACATGAATTAACTTTCAAACATTAAACAAGGACTCCGTAACACAGACTCAGACAGACCGGGTATAAATACATAGAAGGATAATGAGGGAACAGGAGACAGGTGGGGAACAATCAATTACTCAACAGGAGGAAGGTGACCAAATAAGGGAACAGGAAGTGATAAGGTGACAGACACCGTGAGAAAGGAGGACACCTAGTGGAAACCCAGGGAACACAACCCAGACACTGTGACAATATCTGAAGCAAATGTCTGATTTCTGTGAAAACTGTGACTTGTGTAAACTGTTATTCTGCTAAATGCAGTAATTTAAATAAAAATTGATTTAGCTTGTAATTATTATGGATTTATAAATATAATATAAATAAGTTTATTAATTAAATAATTAATTTTAATCAATTATAAATGTTATAAATACTAATTTAATTAATAATAATAATGATGATAATAGTAAAATGGTCTTAAAAATTAATTTCATAGTTTAAAGAAAATATTTATTAATTCAATTGCATCAATTTATGTAATGATTTAGCTTGTTTTTATTACAAAGGACTGGTTATATCACAAAAATATGCATTTGTCAGTTAAATTAATTTAATTAAATTGCTAATTTTTTACTTATCTTTCTTTTTTACAAAATAACATGCAGAAAATTATTTAAATAATTAAGAAAAATATTTATTAAGTAAGATAATATTAAAACATGCATTATTTATTTATATAATTTTTAATTATTATATATAGATATAATTTTAATGCAACAATTTATAGAAAGAATGTTTTCAGCTCTCTTATTATAGACTGGGTGTATCACAAAATACTGTATGAAATTATCCCTTAATTAATTAACATTAAAATCATTTAAAACATAGAACAGAACCGTATATTAAACCATTGTAAGCATTTCTTGTAAAAGTTTCAAAAAGTATTCCTTTGTTTGTTTGTGTTTTTCTTCCTAAGAATATTATGCATTGAACTGTTCAGCTTGTGAAGGAAATGTGTTGATATCATTGTATACGAGCCCTAATTTAAAACACTTGAGATATTCCTTCTTTTATAAAAGAACAGTTTTGTGTGTCAGAGATTAGTGGCACACGGTTTATCAGCAGTGAAAGAGAGTGTGTTTGCTGCTGATTTTGTCTTCAACACAGAATATATTTCACCAACATCCCTTTAGTATTCACAGATACTGCTGCAGAAGTCATGCATTTCAGCAAACACTGATTCTGTTATATCTCAGGCTCACATTTGATTTCCTTTCTGTTTGATTATTTGCAGTGTAAGAATTTACAATAAAAGCCAATTCGTAATTCATTAACAAACAATGAGCAATATGCAATATGTAATAATTATGAATTACTTCATGGATAAATTCATATTTTATGTGGTACACCAGTCCTCATAAATGCTTTAGAATCAAACAACCAAAAAATATTATTATTATTAAAGTTGTAATTAAACCAGATTATTGGAGTTCAAGTCTTAAAGAGAACTCCAACTTAATAATGTGCGTATGAATTATAAATAAATAACTATTTTCCAAAAATATTATAATATTTCTTATTTTATTTCTATTTTAAATAAATGCTCTTCTTTTTAACTTTTTATTCATCAAAGAATCCTGAAAAAAAGTATCAGTTTCCACAACGGTCAGATAATTCTAATAATAAATCATCATATTATTCTGATTCTGAAGATCATGTGACACTGAAGACTGGAGGAATGATGCTGAAAATACAGCGGTGCATCTCAGAAATAAATTACACTTTAATATATATTCACACAGAAAACAGCTGTTTGCAATTACAATAATATCTCACTATTTTTACAGTATTTTTGATCAAAATAAATGCATCCTTGATGAGCAGAAGAGACTTCAACACTTTAGAAAACTTTGATCAGTAGTGTGCATGAATCAGACCCTTACTAACACCTCTTTAAACCCCTGTTTTCAATCAGGTCCAGTGTCAGGTGCAGGAGAGTTACAGAGATGTGGATTAAAGCTAAAAAACAGGTATCACTGCAAGTCTGATTTGTAACAGTTTGCTAATGGTGCATGTAGGGCGATACATTGGATGCACACACACACACACACACGCACACACACACACACACAGAAGTCACACTCAGTCAAACATGTGTGTCTCTGGCTTCCTACATTAAGTGCAGTGCAAGTGTCCTTATCAGTGTGTGTGTGTAAGAGAGACACTTGTCTTTCTCTGTATGTTTCCTTTTAAAGCATGTCCTCTGTATCACCTCACACTCTCTCAAACACACACACACACACGCACACGCACACTCAGAGACTCTTGGGTAAAATAATCGGCGTTTGTTCCAGATAACAGAACACGCTCTTATCAGACAGAGATGAGTGCTAACGGAGGGAAGGTCAGCAGTGAAGTTATGAGACACACACACACACACACACACACAGACACACACACACAGACACACTGAGTTCTCTTTTGCTGCCAGATTCACGCCTTTATGCTTAGATTATCGTTTCATGCGTGTACAGATCATATTCTGCATATTTCACTTCAATAAATAGTGTTTATTAATATTTTCTGCTTTTTATTCATGCATTTTGATATTCTTAGCACATTTTCTACACTATTTATATATTCTGATATTTTTAGACACTAGATTTGACTGTTCTTATATTTTCTGCACTTTATTTTTTATGCGCTTGATTAACTGTTTTCTGTTCTTTACTATATTTTCGTATTTTCCGCATTTATTAAATATATTCTTTATTTAATATATTCGAATGTTTTCCGTGCTTTATTTACTGTATTCTTGTATTTTCTGTGCTTTGTCTTCTATTTTCTTTCTTTTTTTTTGTATTTTCTGTGCTTTGTTTTCTGATATTTTTATTTTATTTATTGTATTTCTTATATTTTTTTGCTTTAATTACTCGATTCTCATCTTTTCTGTACTTTATTTACTGTATTTACATCGAGAAAAATTTCTGATAATATCTGATCATATTTGAGCAGAAGATCATCATATTATTCTGATTTCTGAAGATCATGTGACACTGAGACTGGAGGAATGATGCTGATAATACAGCGGAGCATCACAGAAATAAATTACACTTTAATATATATATTCACAGAAAACACTTTTTTTTTTAACTGCAATAATATCTCATTGTTCTTATTGTGATTATGATCAAATAAATGCAGCTTTAGAAAGCATAAAAACAAAGGAACTTTCAAAAGTGAGATGCATATACAATGACTGCGTTGTGATGATAAGCTCGAATTGTTGTGTGAGATTTCAGTTTTAATCATGAGGGGTTGTTGAACTGAGAGAGCAGCGGTTAACTTAATTATTAGCTGTAATTGATCCGGGACCCTGATTAATTTACCCATTAGGCAAAGTGTGACTTTTCATATAGTGTCAATCAAACAGAGCACCAGGTGAATACACACACAGCAGAAACACAGATCTTGCTGGAACAAACATTCCATTTTTCCATTTCTTTTCTCTTATTTTTTTATGTTTCTTTTTGTTTATGTGAACACTGGAGAAACATTCCATTCTGAGAACATTCCGTTAACGGATCCTTCTGATGATTAAAGGTCAAAACAAACATGTCTCCCCAGATTTTGTTCATCAGTTACGTATAATATTTCAAGAAATGCCTTTAGAAAGTTTAAAACACATGAAAAGCCTTCAAATGTTGTAATGCATTTTAAATTTGCTTATTGAAAAGATATAATGCATTGCATTAAAATACCTTTATAAAGGCTTTAAGTAAAATGTTACCAAACCTCCTCGTGTGTGTGTGTGTGTGTGTGTGTGTGTGTGTGTGTGTGTGTGTGTGTGTGTGTGTGTGTGTGTGTGTGTTTTAAAGCTTTTATTGAAAGACGATTGTTAATGGGATCCAGGTCTGAGGATGTGTTCGGCGAGCATTCGAACCTCTAGATCACATCCATGTGTCAAACTCTTACTTCTCTCAGACTCTCTCAGAGATGACGTCTTGTGGTTTGTGGCCCATAAAACATTGTTCGTCTCTTGACATGCGCTCAGAGATCTTGACTCATATCTAAATCTCTTTTTGAGTGTTGTGTGTGGAGATCTTTGTCTGCGCTGTTCATTCTTTCCTCGAGGGGTCTTCAGGTAAAGATTTGTGAAATCTGAAATGCATCGGGGTCTTGGTGAATTGAGGGCCGATAGTTTAACTTTCACGACACACATCAGTGTTTTACGCCTGTTGAATACTCATATATTCTTGCTCATTCATGTAGCCAGATGTTTGACTATTAATATCCATATTACATCTTCTTCAGCTCAAGAACTTCCAAGAATGTTTATAATGGGCCAAAAGGGCATTTTTAAAGCAGAAACGCAAGATGCAGTGCAGTATGAATTTTTTTGAAAATCTAAAGACTTGTTTTTTTTTTAAAGTTGAACTTCTTTTAACTCGTACTCCTCATTTTTAGAATGCATGAGACACTATAAAAGACACGAGACGTGGATGCAGTGGTCAAACACGTCTATCTAGCGTGTTTATATAGAAAAACCATTAAAAAAGTGCAGTACTGCAATAATCCTGTGTGAACAGCTGCTAATAACGTTTAGCTAGTTCTCGAAATGTTTTGCGAACGTGGAGGAAACATTCCATTTTCAAACATTAGTGGAATGTTACTTTTGAATGTTCTCTGAACGTTCCGAAAAGGCAACATTTAAAAACCGTTGGACGAACATTTGAACTAATGTTTTTAGAAAAAGCGGGAATTAATCCCCACACCCACTAATAAAAATGCATCAAAAATGATATCTGGTGTCTGAATACTTTTTTTGGTTTGACTGTATATAATATAAATAGAAAGTCGTCTATCTATATGAGCATCTCATCTGGACATAAATGCACTGAATTGCAAAATTATGAATTTATTGTCCTCGAAAATCATAATACACATAAACTCCAGACACGTCGTTTTTACCTAGTTATATAAATCATATAGTAACAGTTAAAAATTGAAAGGTTTTTGTTAATGGCACAATCTAAAGATAAGCCACAATGAGTCTTAGACGATGTATAAATATAGATGCAGAATCTAACAAAACTAAGAAACTAATAATATTATTTGTGTCTTAAAACACTCTTACATCGTTTGTTTAATATGTTTGTCATTTTTTTAGTGGTGCATAATTTAGAGCTGAATATTGTATAAATATACTCATTTAATGCATTTAATTTAATTAAATCTTGAAACCTAAAAGGGGCAACATTACTTTGATGAGTTCTTCTGACAAAATGATATTACATTAACTTAATATTGTGTGTGAAGTCATTAACTGATTATCGAAAAGAAAGAAGTTGTAGTGACCTATGATGTTGAATTTGGACTTTGACGGTAGATTTCTAGTTCCCAGCACGCTTTGCATAGAACTGAAGGAGAATAAATGTTAAAATTAATGTTTTTATTTTGTTGTTGTTGTTGTTGAGCCAACACATTATTTTTTAGAGTGTGTCATTAAATCCTAAACCCTCTCAAAATACAAAAGATAAAATTTTAATGAAACAAAATGTAGTACATTAGTTTTTTTAGTGCATTTGTCTTACTTGACGACTGAGGATAAGCAGTGAGACCCCCAAGAGAGGAATAAAGCGTTAAAGGGAAGAAATACTGTCTAACTGTTGCATCAAAAGAAGCTTGTAATGGCATAAAGTTTCTGAATCAAATTATTTAAGATGTCCAGACAGACTGGTTAACAAATGGACTAGAAATTGTCATGACACTGACACCGAAAAATATCATCACACATTAAATAATGATAAAACAAGCCCAAATACTCAATGTCATCCTGAAAATAAACCCAGAAAACTGTTTAGTCTTCCTAAAAACAACAACAAAAAAAAGTGCAAAGGCATTTATAATAAGTAGACTTGGCTGCCATACGTTCATTCAAGAGTTAGTATAGTCTAGAGTTTTTCTTCAGGAGTATTATGATGAAATTGTTATTTCTTTTAAGCAACATTCATTGTTTTGTTCTTGGCAGACAGCTGTAATCTCATGTTTTTATGTGGATTTTTCCATTTTTCTACAACCGTCTGGAGTTATAATGAAGAGTTTATCGCTCCTGGACGAATGCTGAATGAATTCTGCTCCTCCTGTCATACGGAGAACAATGGTGATTTAATGCGGCTCATATTTCATGTAGGCCGTGGTGGTGTTTATTTCAGAGGTGTGTGTGGGTCACAGACGCTCTCCGTGGGCTGGTCTCTCAGTTCCAGCTCAAAGCTCTGTGTTTATGGAGCTCGTATGCCATTAATCATTTTTCAGCTAAATAATGGTGTCATGCAATAATCCATCATGCACACAGAGTGCTAGGCATTACAGGATGTAATTACACTTAAGAGTGTGTGTGTGTGTGTGTGTGTGTGTGGATGGGTAAGAATATTTCATAATGGCAGATTGTTTAAATACTACACTAATAAATACTGTGTTTTTCCCAAATTTGATGACAGTGTGACTGTGGTTTGTGAGGTTGTTCTGCGCGTTTTGTTGTTTGTTACTTATATGCTGTTGCTAGGGTGCTCTGTGTGGTTGCTAGGTGTGTTTTTTTTCCTGTCTGTCTTCTCTACTGTAATCTATTTATCTGTTGTTCTATAATTCTGACAGTCATAAGTTAATAAAATACAGGTTTGGATCAACATTGGGTTGAGTAAATGATGCTTTGATTATTAAGCTTAATTTCCCTCTACAAAAAACACCTGCTTTTTTAAATATTTTAAAAATTCAAGAAACTCCCACAAAGGCAGTAAAATGTGAAATTACCAACAGCTACAGTAATGCTCTCTGTGAGGAACACAACTCAATAAACAACCAAGAAATGCTTTAATGCTGATGTTAAAATGTGTTGAGATTAGAGGATAGAAAATATGGAAGTAAATGGAAAATAGCAGAAAAACAAAGGTTTTCACCATAGGTGGTGTGATGTTATTTGCCGTAAATGTGACAGAATTGCTGTTATATTGTTAGATAGTAGCGACAGATTGTAGTTTTTGTGGGCTTATTTGCAAGTCGTTTTTCACTCCAAGTTTGTCCCTGCATCACATGTGTAACTTACTCCCACCTCTGGATCACTCTATCCAAACATATTTTACAGTAACATTTATGAGTCATTTGAGATAAACAGTAAACCAAAAGACAAAGAGAAAAGTAACGTTTCGGGGGATACATTTCGTCAGACAGTGGGGGGACAAGAGCAATTTTTGAAGGGGACAATAACGCAGCTAAAATTTTACTTGTAAGGATATGTATACACAGAGAAAGGTCTTTATACTATTAGTGACGCAGGGAGACCGTGCCACATTAGACAACATCAAACTGTTGTGGTCGCGCTAAGACTGCGGTCATTGTAGACATTACTATCCATAAGGCAGGTTACGTTATTATTGCTAAAATATTTGACTCTTCGGAAAATGCATTGGCATCATCTGTATTAAAGAGAAAATAATCACTTCATCCAATAATAGCCTCGACAACTATTAACTTTTCCCACTCACCGGACTCATGTGTGTAAGTGATACACACACACACTCACACACACACACACATGCCCAATTGCTACTCAAAACTAGCCCAATCACATTTCGAGCATTCCAGGAGCTCAAAATCACACGCTTCAACCCGCAGAAACAGTGTTAAAGTAGCCAAGTATTATGTAGTATTATGACTTGGCAACACGGATTGATGTAAAAGAGGAAAGCAGGCATTTGGACCCAAAGCACTGTGAGGCAAGAGAGGGGGAGACTCATAATGTTTCTAAACCTAAAACACATTTTTGCCCTGTTTGCATTTGTGTTGATTTACTACTTACAAGGTTATTTAAAGTATAAAACATTATTATTTACAATAAACAGAGTGGTTTTTAATCATATATTTAGAGGGGACAACCCTCAGATGGGGGAGGGGGGATTTTCGCCTATGTTTAGGATGGATATCTAAAGTCTGATGAAAACATGACGTTTAAATGTTAATTGTCAGCAGGACGCAGACAGAAATGAGTCTGCTGGACATCCAGCAGCACTGATGAGTTCTGTGTGCCGTGTTTGTTCTCAGCTGTACAGTAGTATCGTCCACTGTGTGTCAGGTTGGTGTTGTTGATGGTCAGGTTTGGTCCGGTCTGAAATGGATTCAGAGGTCTCTCAGTGTCTCTGTACCAGGTGTAGTTCACTGCTGGGTTTGCATCACTGCTGCAGATCAGAGTCACTGGATTGCCCTCCATCACTGAGCCAGAGGGAAACACTGACAATAATGTGTTTTTAGGGGCATCTGAGGACAAAAAAAGATAAGCAATGTAGAATGTGTGATCTAACAGTTTAACATTTGAAAGGCTGCAGGTTTTAGCCTCTCTATTTCACAAGTTTCAGATGCAGGAAACGTGTTGAAGCATTTGTTTAATCATCTACAGCAGGCCACAACACTAACAAAACACCACATGTCTGTATTTTACCCATTACTTATACACTAACTGTGTATAGAAGTTAAAGTACTTTGCTAAGACAACACAAACACAGTAAGATATAGGATGAGAATGTGTAGTGTATGTTATGGTCTAAGTTTGTCATGCAGTCAAACATAGACTGTCTTTCATGCTTGAACCATCTGAACTGAATGTCGTGCACATTAACAAGTTTACTAAGTTTACTAAGAACTCACTCTGGACATCTAGAAGATTATAAAGTACTCACACTGGACATCTAGAAGATTACAAAGTACACATACTGGACATCTAGAAGATTATAAAGTACTCAGACTGGACATCTAAAGTACTCGCACTGGACATCTAGAAGATTACAAAGTACACATATTGGACATCTAGAAGATTATAAAGTACTTGCACTGGACATCTAGAAGATTACAAAGTACTCACACTGGACATCTAGAAGATTACAAAGTACACATACTGGACATCTAGAAGATTATAAAGTACTCACACTGGACATCTAGAAGATTACAAAGTACACATACTGGACATCTAGAAGATTACAAAGTACTAACACTGGAAATCTAGAAGATTAAAAAGTACACATACTGGACATCTAGAAGATTATAAAGTACTCACACTGGACATCTAGAAGATTACAAAGTACACAAACTGGACATCTAGAAGATTACAAAGTACACATACTGGACATCTAGAAGATTATAAAGTACTCATATTGGACATCTAGAAGATTACAAAGTACACATATTGGACATCTAGAAGATTATAAAGTACTCGCACTGGACATCTAGAAGATTACAAAGTACACATATTGGACATCTAGAAGATTAAAAGTACTTCCACTGGACATCTAGAAGATTACAAAGTACTCACACTGGACATCTAGAAGATTACAAAGTACACATACTGGACATCTAGAAGATTACAAAGTACACATACTGGACATCTAGAAGATTATAAAGTACTCGCACTGGACATCTAGAAGATTACAAAGTACACATATTGGACATCTAGAAGATTATAAAGTACTCGCACTGGACATCTAGAAGATTACAAAGTACACATACTGGACATCTAGAAGATTATAAAGTACTCGCACTGGACATCTAGAAGATTACAAAGTACACATATTGGACATCTAGAAGATTATAAAGTACTCGCACTGGACATCTAGAAGATTATAAAGTACTCGCACTGGACATCTAGAAGATTACAAAGTACACATACTGGACATCTAGAAGATTATAAAGTACTCGCACTGGACATCTAGAAGATTACAAAGTACACATATTGGACATCTAGAAGATTATAAAGTGCTCGCAATGGACATCTAGAAAATTATAAAGTACTCGCACTGGACATCTAGAAGATTACAAAGTACACATACTGGACATCTAGAAGATTACAAAGTACTCGCACTGGACATCTAGAAGATTATAAAGTACTCGCACTGGACATCTAGAAGATTACAAAGTACACATACTGGACATCTAGAAGATTATAAAGTACTCGCACTGGACATCTAGAAGATTACAAAGTACACATACTGGACATCTAGAAGATTACAAAGTACACATATTGGACATCTAGAAGATTTTAAAGTACTCGCACTGGACATCTAGAAGATTACAAAGTACACATATTGGACATCTAGAAAATTATAAAGTACTCGCACTGGACATCTAGAAGATTATAAAGTACTCGCACTGGACATCTAGAAGATTACAAAGTACACATACTGGACATCTAGAAGATTATAAAGTACTCGCACTGGACATCTAGAAGATTATAAAGTACTTGCACTGGACATCTAGAAGATTACAAAGTACACATATTGGACATCTAGAAGATTATAAAGTACTCGCACTGGACATCTAGAAGATTACAAAGTACACATATTGGACATCTAGAAGATTATAAAGTACTCGCACTGGACATCTAGAAGATTACAAAGTACACATACTGGACATCTAGAAGATTACAAAGTACACATACTGGACATCTAGAAGATTGCAAAGTACACATACTGGACATCTAGAAGATTATAAAGTACACATACTGGACATCTAGAAGATTACAAAGTACACATACTGGACATCTAGAAGATTATAAAGTACACATACTGGACATCTAGAAGATTACAAAGTACACATACTGGACATCTAGAAGATTATAAAGTACACATATTGGACATCTAGAAGATTACAAAGTACACATATTGGACATCTAGAAGATTATAATGTACTCGCACTGGACATCTAGAAGATTACAAAGTACACATACTGGACATCTAGAAGATTATAAAGTACACATATTGGACATCTAGAAGATTACAAAGTACACATATTGGACATCTAGAAGATTATAATGTACTCGCACTGGACATCTAGAAGATTACAAAGTACACATATTGGACATCTAGAAGATTATAAAGTACTCGCACTGGACATCTAGAAGATTACAAAGTACACATACTGGACATCTAGAAGATTATAAAGTACTCGCACTGGACATCTAGAAGATTATAAAGTACTCGCACTGGACATCTAGAAGATTACAAAGTACACATACTGGACATCTAGAAGATTATAAAGTACTCGCACTGGACATCTAGAAGATTACAAAGTACACATACTGGACATCTAGAAGATTACAAAGTACACATATTGGACATCTAGAAGATTATAAAGTACTCGCACTGGACATCTAGAAGATTACAAAGTACACATATTGGACATCTAGAAGATTATAAAGTACTCGCACTGGACATCTAGAAGATTATAAAGTACTCGCACTGGACATCTAGAAGATTATAAAGTACTCGCACTAGACATCTAGAAGATTACAAAGTACACATATTGGACATCTAGAAGATTATAAAGTACTCGCACTGGACATCTAGAAGATTACAAAGTACACATATTGGACATCTAGAAGATTATAAAGTACTCGCACTGGACATCTAGAAGATTATAAAGTACTCGCACTGGACATCTAGAAGATTACAAAGTACACATATTGGACATCTAGAAGATTATAAAGTACTCGCACTGGACATCTAGAAGATTACAAAGTACACATATTGGACATCTAGAAGATTATAAAGTACTCGCACTGGACATCTAGAAGATTACAAAGTACACATACTGGACATCTAGAAGATTACAAAGTACACATACTGGACATCTAGAAGATTGCAAAGTACACATACTGGACATCTAGAAGATTATAAAGTACTCGCACTGGACATTTAGAAGATTAAAAAGTACACATACTGGACATCTAGAAGATTATAAAGTACACATACTGGACATCTAGAAGATTACAAAGTACACATACTGGACATCTAGAAGATTATAAAGTACACATATTGGACATCTAGAAGATTACAAAGTACACATATTGGACATCTAGAAGATTATAATGTACTCGCACTGGACATCTAGAAGATTACAAAGTACACATATTGGACATCTAGAAGATTATAAAGTACTCGCACTGGACATCTAGAAGATTACAAAGTACACATACTGGACATCTAGAAGATTATAAAGTACTCGCACTGGACATCTAAAGTACTCGCACTGGACATCTAGAAGATTACAAAGTACACATATTGGACATCTAGAAGATTATAAAGTACTTGCACTGGACATCTAGAAGATTACAAAGTACTCACACTGGACATCTAGAAGATTACAAAGTACACATACTGGACATCTAGAAGATTATAAAGTACTCACACTGGACATCTAGAAGATTACAAAGTACACATACTGGACATCTAGAAGATTACAAAGTACACATACTGGACATCTAGAAGATTATAAAGTACTCACACTGGACATCTAGAAGATTACAAAGTACACAAACTGGACATCTAGAAGATTACAAAGTACACATACTGGACATCTAGAAGATTATAAAGTACTCATATTGGACATCTAGAAGATTACAAAGTACACATACTGGACATCTAGAAGATTATAAAGTACTCGCACTGGACATCTAGAAGATTACAAAGTACACATATTGGTCATCTAGAAGATTATAAAGTACTTCCACTGGACATCTAGAAGATTACAAAGTACTCACACTGGACATCTAGAAGATTACAAAGTACACATACTGGACATCTAGAAGATTACAAAGTACACATACTGGACATCTAGAAGATTATAAAGTACTCGCACTGGACATCTAGAAGATTACAAAGTACACATATTGGACATCTAGAAGATTATAAAGTACTCGCACTGGACATCTAGAAGATTACAAAGTACACATACTGGACATCTAGATGATTATAAAGTACTCGCACTGGACATCTAGAAGATTACAAAGTACACATACTGGACATCTAGAAGATTATAAAGTACTCGCACTGGACATCTAGAAGATTACAAAGTACACATTTTGGACATCTAGAAGATTATAAAGTACTCGCACTGGACATCTAGAACATTATAAAGTACTCGCACTGGACATCTAGAAGATTACAAAGTACACATACTGGACATCTAGAAGATTACAAAGTACTCACACTGGACATCTAGAAGATTATAAAGTACTCGCACTGGACATCTAGAAGATTACAAAGTACACATACTGGACATCTAGAAGATTATAAAGTACTCGCACTGGACATCTAGAAGATTACAAAGTACACATACTGGACATCTAGAAGATTACAAAGTACACATATTGGACATCTAGAAGATTATAAAGTACTCGCACTGGACATCTAGAAGATTACAAAGTACACATACTGGACATCTAGAAGATTATAAAGTCCACATACTGGACATCTAGAAGATTACAAAGTACACATACTGGACATCTAGAAGATTATAAAGTACACGTATTGGACATCTAGAAGATTACAAAGTACACATATTGGACATCTAGAAGATTATAATGTACTCGCACTGGACATCTAGAAGATTACAAAGTACACATATTGGACATCTAGAAGATTATAAAGTACTCGCACTGGACATCTAGAAGATTACAAAGTACACATACTGGACATCTAGAAGATTATAAAGTACTCGCACTGGACATCTAAAGTACTCGCACTGGACATCTAGAAGATTACAAAGTACACATATTGGACATATAGAAGATTATAAAGTACTTGCACTGGACATCTAGAAGATTACAAAGTACTCACACTGGACATCTAGAAGATTACAAAGTACACATACTGGACATCTAGAAGATTATAAAGTACTCGCACTGGACATCTAAAGTACTCGCACTGGACATCTAGAAGATTACAAAGTACACATATTGGACATCTAGAAGATTATAAAGTACTTGCACTGGACATCTAGAAGATTACAAAGTACTCACACTGGACATCTAGAAGATTACAAAGTACACATACTGGACATCTAGAAGATTATAAAGTACTCACACTTGACATCTAGAAGATTACAAAGTACACATACTGGACATCTAGAAGATTACAAAGTACTAACACTGGACATCTAGAAGATTACAAAGTACACATACTGGACATCTAGAAGATTATAAAGTACTCACACTGGACATCTAGAAGATTACAAAGTACACAAACTGGACATCTAGAAGATTACAAAGTACACATACTGGACATCTAGAAGATTATAAAGTACTCATATTGGACATCTAGAAGATTACAAAGTACACATACTGGACATCTAGAAGATTATAAAGTACTTGCACTGGACATCTTGAAGATTACAAAGTACACATATTGGTCATCTAGAAGATTATAAAGTACTTCCACTGGACATCTAGAAGATTACAAAGTACTCACACTGGACATCTAGAAGATTACAAAGTACACATACTGGACATCTAGAAGATTACAAAGTACACATACTGGACATCTAGAAGATTATAAAGTACTCGCACTGGACATCTAGAAGATTACAAAGTACACATATTGGACATCTAGAAGATTATAAAGTACTCGCACTGGACATCTAGAAGATTACAAAGTACACATACTGGACATCTAGATGATTATAAAGTACTCGCACTGGACATCTAGAAGATTACAAAGTACACATACTGGACATCTAGAAGATTATAAAGTACTCGCACTGGACATCTAGAAGATTACAAAGTACACATATTGGACATCTAGAAGATTATAAAGTACTCGCACTGGACATCTAGAACATTATAAAGTACTCGCACTGGACATCAAGAAGATTACAAAGTACACATACTGGACATCTAAAAGATTACAAAGTACTCACACTGGACATCTAGAAGATTATAAAGTAATCGCACTGGACATCTAGAAGATTACAAAGTACACATACTGGACATCTAGAAGATTATAAAGTACTCGCACTGGACATCTAGAAGATTACAAAGTACACATACTGGACATCTAGAAGATTACAAAGTACACATATTGGACATCTAGAAGATTATAAAGTACTCGCACTGGACATCTAGAAGATTACAAAGTACACATATTGGACATCTAGAAGATTATAAAGTACTCGCACTGGACATCTAGAAGATTATAAAGTACTCGCATTGGACATCTAGAAGATTACAAAGTACACATACTGGACATCTAGAAGATTACAAAGTACTCGCACTGGACATCTAGAAGATTATAAAGTACTCGCACTGGACATCTAGAAGATTACAAAGTACACATACTGGACATCTAGAAGATTATAAAGTACTCGCACTGGACATCTAGAAGATTACAAAGTACACATACTGGACATCTAGAAAATTACAAAGTACACATATTGGACATCTAGAAGATTATAAAGTACTCGCACTGGACATCTAGAAGAATAAAAAGTACACATATTGGACATCTAGAAGATTATAAAGTACTCGCACTGGACATCTAGAAGATTACAAAGTACACATACTGGACATCTAGAAGATTACAAAGTACACATACTGGACATCTAGAAGATTATAAAGTACTCGCACTGGACATCTAGAAGAATACAAAGTACACATATTGGACATCTAGAAGATTATAAAGTACTCGCACTGGACATCTAGAAGATTACAAAGTACACATACTGGACATCTAGAAGATTACAAAGTACACATACTGGACATCTAGAAGATTGCAAAGTACACATACTGGACATCTAGAAGATTATAAAGTACTCGCACTGGACATCTAGAAGATTAAAAAGTACACATACTGGACATCTAGAAGATTATAAAGTACTCGCACTTGACATCTAGAAGATTACAAAGTACACATACTGGACATCTAGAAGATTACAAAGTACACATACTGGACATCTAAAAGATTGCAAAGTACACATACTGGACATCTAGAAGATTATAAAGTACTCGCACTGGACATCTAGAAGATTAAAAAGTACACATACTGGACATCTAGAAGATTATAAAGTACACATACTGGACATCTAGAAGATTACAAAGTACACATACTGGACATCTTGAAGATTATAAAGTACACATATTGGACATCTAGAAGATTACAAAGTACACATATTGGACATCTAGAAGATTATAATGTACTCGCACTGGACATCTAGAAGATTACAAAGTACACATATTGGACATCTAGAAGATTATAAAGTACTCGCACTGGACATCTAGAAGATTACAAAGTACACATATTGGACATCTAGAAGATTATAAAGTACTCACACTGGACATCTAGAAGATTACAAAGTACACATATTTGACATCTAGAAGATTATAAAGGACTCGCACTGGACATCTAGAAGATTACAAAATACACATATTGGACATCTAGAAGATTATAAAGTACTCGCACTGGACATCTAAAAGATTACAAAGTAAACATATTGGACATCTAGAAGATTATAAAGTACTCGCACTGGACATCTAGAAGATTACAAAGTACACATATTGGACATCTAGAAGATTACAAAGTACACATATTGGACATCTAGAAGATTATAAAGTTCTCGCACTGGACATCTAGAAGATTACAAAGTACACATATTGGACATCTAGAAGATTACAAAGTACACATATTGGACATCTAGAAGATTACAAAGTACACATATTGGACATCTAGAAGATTACAAAGTACACATATTGGACATCTAGAAGATTATAAAGTACTCGCACTGGACATCTAGAAGATTACAAAGTACACATACTGGACATCTAGAAAATTACAAAGTACACATATTGGACATCTAGAAGATTATAAAGTACTCGCACTGGACATCTAGAAGATTACAAAGTACACATGTTGGACATCTAGAAGATTATAAAGTACTCGCACTGGACATCTAGAAGATTACAAAGTACATATACTGGACATCTAGAAGATTACAAAGTACACATACTGGACATCTAGAAGATTGCAAAGTACACATACTGGACATCTAGAAGATTATAAAGTACTCGCACTGGACATCTAGAAGATTACAAAGTACACATACTGGACATCTAGAAGATTACAAAGTACACATACTGGACATCTAGAAGATTAGAAAGTACACATACTGGACATCTAGAAGATTACAAGGTACACATATTGGACATCTAGAAGATTGCAAAGTACACATACTGGACATCTAGAAGATTATAAAGTACTCGCACTGGACATCTAGAAGATTACAAAGTACACATATTGGACATCTAGAAGATTACAAAGTACACATATTGGACATCTAGAAGATTATAAAGTACTCGCACTGGACATCTAGAAGATTACAAAGTACACATATTGGACATCTAGAAGATTACAAAGTACACATATTGGACATCTAGAAGATTACAAAGTACACATATTGGACATCTAGAAGATTACAAAGTACACATATTGGACATCTAGAAGATTATAAAGTACTCGCACTGGACATCTAGAAGATTACAAAGTACACATACTGGACATCTAGAAAATTACAAAGTACACATATTGGACATCTAGAAGATTATAAAGTACTCGCACTGGACATCTAGAAGATTACAAAGTACACATGTTGGACATCTAGAAGATTGTAAAGTACTCGCACTGGACATCTAGAAGATTACAAAGTACATATACTGGACATCTAGAAGATTACAAAGTACACATACTGGACATCTAGAAGATTGCAAAGTACACATACTGGACATCTAGAAGATTATAAAGTACTCGCACTGGACATCTAGAAGATTACAAAGTACACATACTGGACATCTAGAAGATTATAAAGTACTCGCACTGGACATCTAGAAGATTACAAAGTACACATACTGGACATCTAGAAGATTACAAAGTACACATACTGGACATCTAGAAGATTACAAAGTACACATAATGGACATCTAGAAGATTATAAAGTACACATATTGGACATCTAGAAGATTATAATGTACTCGCACTGGACATCTAGAAGATTACAAAGTACACATATTGGACATCTAGAAGATTATAAAGTACTCGCACTGGACATCTAGAAGATTACAAAGTACACATATTGGACATCTAGAAGATTATAAAGTACTCGCACTGGACATCTAGAAGATTACAAAGTACACATACTGGACATCTAGAAGATTGCAAAGTACACATACTGGACATCTAGAAGATTATAAAGTACTCGCACTGGACATCTAGAAGATTACAAAGTACACATACAGGACATCTAGAAGATTACAAAGTACACATACTGGACATCTAGAAGATTACAAAGTACACATACTGGACATCTAGAAGATTACAAAGTACACATATTGGACATCTAGAAGATTGCAAAGTACACATACTGGACATCTAGAAGATTATAAAGTACTCGCACTGGACATCTAGAAGATTAAAAAGTACACATACTGGACATCTAGAAGATTATAAAGTACACATACTGGACATCTAGAAGATTACAAAGTACACATACTGGACATCTAAAAGATTATAAAGTACACATTTTGGACATCTAGAAGATTACAAAGTACACATATTGGACATCTAGAAGATTATAAAGTACTCACACTGGACATCTAGAAGATTACAAAGTACACATATTGGACATCTAGAAGATTATAAAGTACTCGCACTGGACATCTAAAAGATTACAAAGTACACATATTGGACATCTAGAAGATTATAAAGTACTCGCACTGGACATCTAGAAGATTATAAAGTACTCGCACTGGACATCTAGAAGATTACAAAGTACACATATTGGACATCTAGAAGATTACAAAGTACACATATTGGACATCTAGAAGATTATAAAGTACTCGCACTGGACATCTAGAAGATTACAAAGTACACATATTGGACATCTAGAAGATTACAAAGTACACATATTGGACATCTAGAAGATTATAAAGTACTCGCACTGGACATCTAGAAGATTATAAAGTACTCGCACTGGACATCTAGAAGATTACAAAGTACACATATTGGAAATCTAGAAGATTATAAAGTACTCGTACTGGACATCTAGTAGATTACAAAGTACACACACTGGACATCTAGAAGATTATAAAGTACACATATTGGACATCTAGAAGATTACAAAGTACACGTATTGGACATCTAGAAGATTACAAAGTACACATATTGGAAATCTAGAAGATTACAAAGTACACATACTGGACATGTAGAAGATTATAAAGTACTCGCACTGGACATCTAGAAGATTACAAAGTACACATACTGGACATCTAGAAGATTATAAAGTACTCGCACTGGACATCTAGAAGATTACAAAGTACACATACTGGACATCTAGAAGATTATAAAGTACTCGCACTGGACATCTAGAAGATTACAAAGTACACATACTGGACATCTAGAAAATTACAAAGTACACATATTGGACATCTAGAAGATTATAAAGTACTCGCACTGGACATCTAGAAGAATAAAAAGTACACATATTGGACATCTAGAAGATTATAAAGTACTCGCACTGGACATCTAGAAGATTACAAAGTACACATACTGGACATCTAGAAGATTACAAAGTACACATACTGGACATCTAGAAGATTATAAAGTACTCGCACTGGACATCTAGAAGAATACAAAGTACACATATTGGACATCTAGAAGATTATAAAGTACTCGCACTGGACATCTAGAAGATTACAAAGTACACATACTGGACATCTAGAAGATTACAAAGTACACATACTGGACATCTAGAAGATTGCAAAGTACACATACTGGACATCTAGAAGATTATAAAGTACTCGCACTGGACATCTAGAAGATTAAAAAGTACACATACTGGACATCTAGAAGATTATAAAGTACTCGCACTTGACATCTAGA
Source organism: Carassius carassius (assembly GCF_963082965.1). Taxonomy (NCBI): domain Eukaryota; kingdom Metazoa; phylum Chordata; class Actinopteri; order Cypriniformes; family Cyprinidae; genus Carassius; species Carassius carassius. Next base: position 713,774 of record NC_081776.1, on the reverse strand, counting down.
AGATTACAAAGTACACATACTGGACATCTAGAAGATTACAAAGTACACATACTGGACATCTAAAAGATTGCAAAGTACACATACTGGACATCTAGAAGATTATAAAGTACTCGCACTGGACATCTAGAAGATTAAAAAGTACACATACTGGACATCTAGAAGATTATAAAGTACACATACTGGACATCTAGAAGATTACAAAGTACACATACTGGACATCTTGAAGATTATAAAGTACACATATTGGACATCTAGAAGATTACAAAGTACACATATTGGACATCTAGAAGATTATAATGTACTCGCACTGGACATCTAGAAGATTACAAAGTACACATATTGGACATCTAGAAGATTATAAAGTACTCGCACTGGACATCTAGAAGATTACAAAGTACACATATTGGACATCTAGAAGATTATAAAGTACTCACACTGGACATCTAGAAGATTACAAAGTACACATATTTGACATCTAGAAGATTATAAAGGACTCGCACTGGACATCTAGAAGATTACAAAATACACATATTGGACATCTAGAAGATTATAAAGTACTCGCACTGGACATCTAAAAGATTACAAAGTAAACATATTGGACATCTAGAAGATTATAAAGTACTCGCACTGGACATCTAGAAGATTACAAAGTACACATATTGGACATCTAGAAGATTACAAAGTACACATATTGGACATCTAGAAGATTATAAAGTTCTCGCACTGGACATCTAGAAGATTACAAAGTACACATATTGGACATCTAGAAGATTACAAAGTACACATATTGGACATCTAGAAGATTACAAAGTACACATATTGGACATCTAGAAGATTACAAAGTACACATATTGGACATCTAGAAGATTATAAAGTACTCGCACTGGACATCTAGAAGATTACAAAGTACACATACTGGACATCTAGAAAATTACAAAGTACACATATTGGACATCTAGAAGATTATAAAGTACTCGCACTGGACATCTAGAAGATTACAAAGTACACATGTTGGACATCTAGAAGATTATAAAGTACTCGCACTGGACATCTAGAAGATTACAAAGTACATATACTGGACATCTAGAAGATTACAAAGTACACATACTGGACATCTAGAAGATTGCAAAGTACACATACTGGACATCTAGAAGATTATAAAGTACTCGCACTGGACATCTAGAAGATTACAAAGTACACATACTGGACATCTAGAAGATTACAAAGTACACATACTGGACATCTAGAAGATTAGAAAGTACACATACTGGACATCTAGAAGATTACAAGGTACACATATTGGACATCTAGAAGATTGCAAAGTACACATACTGGACATCTAGAAGATTATAAAGTACTCGCACTGGACATCTAGAAGATTACAAAGTACACATATTGGACATCTAGAAGATTACAAAGTACACATATTGGACATCTAGAAGATTATAAAGTACTCGCACTGGACATCTAGAAGATTACAAAGTACACATATTGGACATCTAGAAGATTACAAAGTACACATATTGGACATCTAGAAGATTACAAAGTACACATATTGGACATCTAGAAGATTACAAAGTACACATATTGGACATCTAGAAGATTATAAAGTACTCGCACTGGACATCTAGAAGATTACAAAGTACACATACTGGACATCTAGAAAATTACAAAGTACACATATTGGACATCTAGAAGATTATAAAGTACTCGCACTGGACATCTAGAAGATTACAAAGTACACATGTTGGACATCTAGAAGATTGTAAAGTACTCGCACTGGACATCTAGAAGATTACAAAGTACATATACTGGACATCTAGAAGATTACAAAGTACACATACTGGACATCTAGAAGATTGCAAAGTACACATACTGGACATCTAGAAGATTATAAAGTACTCGCACTGGACATCTAGAAGATTACAAAGTACACATACTGGACATCTAGAAGATTATAAAGTACTCGCACTGGACATCTAGAAGATTACAAAGTACACATACTGGACATCTAGAAGATTACAAAGTACACATACTGGACATCTAGAAGATTACAAAGTACACATAATGGACATCTAGAAGATTATAAAGTACACATATTGGACATCTAGAAGATTATAATGTACTCGCACTGGACATCTAGAAGATTACAAAGTACACATATTGGACATCTAGAAGATTATAAAGTACTCGCACTGGACATCTAGAAGATTACAAAGTACACATATTGGACATCTAGAAGATTATAAAGTACTCGCACTGGACATCTAGAAGATTACAAAGTACACATACTGGACATCTAGAAGATTGCAAAGTACACATACTGGACATCTAGAAGATTATAAAGTACTCGCACTGGACATCTAGAAGATTACAAAGTACACATACAGGACATCTAGAAGATTACAAAGTACACATACTGGACATCTAGAAGATTACAAAGTACACATACTGGACATCTAGAAGATTACAAAGTACACATATTGGACATCTAGAAGATTGCAAAGTACACATACTGGACATCTAGAAGATTATAAAGTACTCGCACTGGACATCTAGAAGATTAAAAAGTACACATACTGGACATCTAGAAGATTATAAAGTACACATACTGGACATCTAGAAGATTACAAAGTACACATACTGGACATCTAAAAGATTATAAAGTACACATTTTGGACATCTAGAAGATTACAAAGTACACATATTGGACATCTAGAAGATTATAAAGTACTCACACTGGACATCTAGAAGATTACAAAGTACACATATTGGACATCTAGAAGATTATAAAGTACTCGCACTGGACATCTAAAAGATTACAAAGTACACATATTGGACATCTAGAAGATTATAAAGTACTCGCACTGGACATCTAGAAGATTATAAAGTACTCGCACTGGACATCTAGAAGATTACAAAGTACACATATTGGACATCTAGAAGATTACAAAGTACACATATTGGACATCTAGAAGATTATAAAGTACTCGCACTGGACATCTAGAAGATTACAAAGTACACATATTGGACATCTAGAAGATTACAAAGTACACATATTGGACATCTAGAAGATTATAAAGTACTCGCACTGGACATCTAGAAGATTATAAAGTACTCGCACTGGACATCTAGAAGATTACAAAGTACACATATTGGAAATCTAGAAGATTATAAAGTACTCGTACTGGACATCTAGTAGATTACAAAGTACACACACTGGACATCTAGAAGATTATAAAGTACACATATTGGACATCTAGAAGATTACAAAGTACACGTATTGGACATCTAGAAGATTACAAAGTACACATATTGGAAATCTAGAAGATCACAAAGTACACATACTGGACATGTAGAAGATTATAAAGTACTCGCACTGGACATCTAGAAGATTACAAAGTACACATACTGGACATCTAGAAGATTATAAAGTACTCGCACTGGACATCTAGAAAATTACAAAGTACACATATTGGACATCTAGAAGATTATAAAGTACTCGCACTGGACATCTAGAAGATTACAAAGTACACATACTGGACATCTAGAAGATTATAAAGTACTCGCACTGGACATCTAGAAGATTACAAAGTACACATATTGGTCATCTAGAAGATTATAAAGTACTTCCACTGGACATCTAGAAGATTACAAAGTACTCACACTGGACATCTAGAAGATTACAAAGTACACATACTGGACATCTAGAAGATTACAAAGTACACATACTGGACATCTAGAAGATTATAAAGTACTCGCACTGGACATCTAGAAGATTACAAAGTACACATATTGGACATCTAGAAGATTATAAAGTACTCGCACTGGACATCTAGAAGATTACAAAGTACACATACTGGACATCTAGATGATTATAAAGTACTCGCACTGGACATCTAGAAGATTACAAAGTACACATACTGGACATCTAGAAGATTATAAAGTACTCGCACTGGACATCTAGAACATTATAAAGTACTCGCACTGGACATCTAGAAGATTACAAAGTACACATACTGGACATCTAGAAGATTACAAAGTACTCACACTGGACATCTAGAAGATTATAAAGTACTCGCACTGGACATCTAGAAGATTACAAAGTACACATACTGGACATCTAGAAGATTATAAAGTACTCGCACTGGACATCTAGAAGATTACAAAGTACACATACTGGACATCTAGAAGATTACAAAGTACACATATTGGACATCTAGAAGATTATAAAGTACTCGCACTGGACATCTAGAAGATTACAAAGTACACATACTGGACATCTAGAAGATTATAAAGTACACATACTGGACATCTAGAAGATTACAAAGTACACATACTGGACATCTAGAAGATTATAAAGTACACGTATTGGACATCTAGAAGATTACAAAGTACACATATTGGACATCTAGAAGATTATAATGTACTCGCACTGGACATCTAGAAGATTACAAAGTACACATATTGGACATCTAGAAGATTATAAAGTACTCGCACTGGACATCTAGAAGATTACAAACTACACATACTGGACATCTAGAAGATTATAAAGTACTCGCACTGGACATCTAAAGTACTCGCACTGGACATCTAGAAGATTACAAAGTACACATATTGGACATCTAGAAGATTATAAAGTACTTGCACTGGACATCTAGAAGATTACAAAGTACTCACACTGGACATCTAGAAGATTACAAAGTACACATACTGGACATCTAGAAGATTATAAAGTACTCACACTGGACATCTAGAAGATTACAAAGTACACATACTGGACATCTAGAAGATTACAAAGTACTAACACTGGACATCTAGAAGATTACAAAGTACACATACTGGACATCTAGAAGATTATAAAGTACTCACACTGGACATCTAGAAGATTACAAAGTACACAAACTGGACATCTAGAAGATTACAAAGTACACATACTGGACATCTAGAAGATTATAAAGTACTCATATTGGACATCTAGAAGATTACAAAGTACACATACTGGACATCTAGAAGATTATAAAGTACTTGCACTGGACATCTAGAAGATTACAAAGTACACATATTGGTCATCTAGAAGATTATAAAGTACTTCCACTGGACATCTAGAAGATTACAAAGTACTCACACTGGACATCTAGAAGATTACAAAGTACACATACTGGACATCTAGAAGATTACAAAGTACACATACTGGACATCTAGAAGATTATAAAGTACTCGCACTGGACATCTAGAAGATTACAAAGTACACATATTGGACATCTAGAAGATTATAAAGTACTCGCACTGGACATCTAGAAGATTACAAAGTACACATACTGGACATCTAGATGATTATAAAGTACTCGCACTGGACATCTAGAAGATTACAAAGTACACATACTGGACATCTAGAAGATTATAAAGTACTCGCACTGGACATCTAGAAGATTACAAAGTACACATATTGGACATCTAGAAGATTATAAAGTACTCGCACTGGACATCTAGAACATTATAAAGTACTCGCACTGGACATCTAGAAGATTACAAAGTACACATACTGGACATCTAGAAGATTACAAAGTACTCACACTGGACATCTAGAAGATTATAAAGTAATCGCACTGGACATCTAGAAGATTACAAAGTACACATACTGGACATCTAGAAGATTATAAAGTACTCGCACTGGACATCTAGAAGATTACAAAGTACACATACTGGACATCTAGAAGATTACAAAGTACACATATTGGACATCTAGAAGATTATAAAGTACTCGCACTGGACATCTAGAAGATTACAAAGTACACATATTGGACATCTAGAAGATTATAAAGTACTCGCACTGGACATCTAGAAGATTATAAAGTACTCGCATTGGACATCTAGAAGATTACAAAGTACACATACTGGACATCTAGAAGATTACAAAGTACTCGCACTGGACATCTAGAAGATTATAAAGTACTCGCACTGGACATCTAGAAGATTACAAAGTACACATACTGGACATCTAGAAGATTATAAAGTACTCGCACTGGACATCTAGAAGATTACAAAGTACACATACTGGACATCTAGAAAATTACAAAGTACACATATTGGACATCTAGAAGATTATAAAGTACTCGCACTGGACATCTAGAAGAATAAAATGTACACATATTGGACATCTAGAAGATTATAAAGTACTCGCACTGGACATCTAGAAGATTACAAAGTACACATACTGGACATCTAGAAGATTACAAAGTACACATACTGGACATCTAGAAGATTATAAAGTACTCGCACTGGACATCTAGAAGAATACAAAGTACACATATTGGACATATAGAAGATTATAAAGTACTCGCACTGGACATCTAGAAGATTACAAAGTACACATACTGGACATCTAGAAGATTACAAAAGTACACATACTGGACATCTAGAAGATTGCAAAGTACACATACTGGACATCTAGAAGATTATAAAGTACTCGCACTGGACATCTAGAAGATTAAAAAGTACACATACTGGACATCTAGAAGATTATAAAGTACTCGCACTGGACATCTAGAAGATTACAAAGTACACATATTGGACATCTAGAAGATTATAAAGTACTCGCACTGGACATCTAGAAGATTACAAAGTACACATATTGGACATCTAGAAGATTATAAAGTACTCGCACTGGACATCTAGAAGATTACAAAGTACACATAATGGACATCTAGAAGATTATAAAGTACTCGCACTGGACATCTAGAAGATTACAAAGTACACATACTGGACATCTAGAAAATTACAAAGTACACATATTGGACATCTAGAAGATTATAAAGTACTCGCACTGGACATCTAGAAGAATAAAATGTACACATATTGGACATCTAGAAGATTATAAAGTACTCGCACTGGACATCTAGAAGATTACAAAGTACACATACTGGACATCTAGAAGATTACAAAGTACACATACTGGACATCTAGAAGATTACAAAGTACACATACTGGACATCTAGAAGATTATAAAGTACACATACTGGACATCTAGAAGATTACAAAGTACACATACTGGACATCTAGAAGATTATAAAGTACACGTATTGGACATCTAGAAGATTACAAAGTACACATATTGGACATCTAGAAGATTATAATGTACTCGCACTGGACATCTAGAAGATTACAAAGTACACATATTGGACATCTAGAAGATTATAAAGTACTCGCACTGGACATCTAGAAGATTACAAAGTACACATACTGGACATCTAGAAGATTATAAAGTACTCGCACTGGACATCTAAAGTACTCGCACTGGACATCTAGAAGATTACAAAGTACACATATTGGACATCTAGAAGATTATAAAGTACTTGCACTGGACATCTAGAAGATTACAAAGTACTCACACTGGACATCTAGAAGATTACAAAGTACACATACTGGACATCTAGAAGATTATAAAGTACTCACACTGGACATCTAGAAGATTACAAAGTACACATACTGGACATCTAGAAGATTACAAAGTACTAACACTGGACATCTAGAAGATTACAAAGTACACATACTGGACATCTAGAAGATTATAAAGTACTCACACTGGACATCTAGAAGATTACAAAGTACACAAACTGGACATCTAGAAGATTACAAAGTACACATACTGGACATCTAGAAGATTATAAAGTACTCATATTGGACATCTAGAAGATTACAAAGTACACATACTGGACATCTAGAAGATTATAAAGTACTTGCACTGGACATCTAGAAGATTACAAAGTACACATATTGGTCATCTAGAAGATTATAAAGTACTCGCACTGGACATCTAGAAGATTACAAAGTACACATATTGGACATCTAGAAGATTACAAAGTACACATATTGGACATCTAGAAGATTATAAAGTACTCGCACTGGACATCTAGAAGATTATAAAGTACTCGCACTGGACATCTAGAAGATTACAAAGTACACATATTGGAAATCTAGAAGATTATAAAGTACTCGTACTGGACATCTAGTAGATTACAAAGTACACACACTGGACATCTAGAAGATTATAAAGTACACATATTGGACATCTAGAAGATTACAAAGTACACGTATTGGACATCTAGAAGATTACAAAGTACACATATTGGAAATCTAGAAGATTACAAAGTACACATACTGGACATGTAGAAGATTATAAAGTACTCGCACTGGACATCTAGAAGATTACAAAGTACACATACTGGACATCTAGAAGATTATAAAGTACTCGCACTGGACATCTAGAAAATTACAAAGTACACATATTGGACATCTAGAAGATTATAAAGTACTCGCACTGGACATCTAGAAGATTACAAAGTACACATACTGGACATCTAGAAGATTATAAAGTACTCGCACTGGACATCTAGAAGATTACAAAGTACACATATTGGTCATCTAGAAGATTATAAAGTACTTCCACTGGACATCTAGAAGATTACAAAGTACTCACACTGGACATCTAGAAGATTACAAAGTACACATACTGGACATCTAGAAGATTACAAAGTACACATACTGGACATCTAGAAGATTATAAAGTACTCGCACTGGACATCTAGAAGATTACAAAGTACACATATTGGACATCTAGAAGATTATAAAGTACTCGCACTGGACATCTAGAAGATTACAAAGTACACATACTGGACATCTAGATGATTATAAAGTACTCGCACTGGACATCTAGAAGATTACAAAGTACACATACTGGACATCTAGAAGATTATAAAGTACTCGCACTGGACATCTAGAACATTATAAAGTACTCGCACTGGACATCTAGAAGATTACAAAGTACACATACTGGACATCTAGAAGATTACAAAGTACTCACACTGGACATCTAGAAGATTATAAAGTACTCGCACTGGACATCTAGAAGATTACAAAGTACACATACTGGACATCTAGAAGATTATAAAGTACTCGCACTGGACATCTAGAAGATTACAAAGTACACATACTGGACATCTAGAAGATTACAAAGTACACATATTGGACATCTAGAAGATTATAAAGTACTCGCACTGGACATCTAGAAGATTACAAAGTACACATACTGGACATCTAGAAGATTATAAAGTACACATACTGGACATCTAGAAGATTACAAAGTACACATACTGGACATCTAGAAGATTATAAAGTACACGTATTGGACATCTAGAAGATTACAAAGTACACATATTGGACATCTAGAAGATTATAATGTACTCGCACTGGACATCTAGAAGATTACAAAGTACACATATTGGACATCTAGAAGATTATAAAGTACTCGCACTGGACATCTAGAAGATTACAAAGTACACATACTGGACATCTAGAAGATTATAAAGTACTCGCACTGGACATCTAAAGTACTCGCACTGGACATCTAGAAGATTACAAAGTACACATATTGGACATCTAGAAGATTATAAAGTACTTGCACTGGACATCTAGAAGATTACAAAGTACTCACACTGGACATCTAGAAGATTACAAAGTACACATACTGGACATCTAGAAGATTATAAAGTACTCACACTGGACATCTAGAAGATTACAAAGTACACATACTGGACATCTAGAAGATTACAAAGTACTAACACTGGACATCTAGAAGATTACAAAGTACACATACTGGACATCTAGAAGATTATAAAGTACTCACACTGGACATCTAGAAGATTACAAAGTACACAAACTGGACATCTAGAAGATTACAAAGTACACATACTGGACATCTAGAAGATTATAAAGTACTCATATTGGACATCTAGAAGATTACAAAGTACACATACTGGACATCTAGAAGATTATAAAGTACTTGCACTGGACATCTAGAAGATTACAAAGTACACATATTGGTCATCTAGAAGATTATAAAGTACTTCCACTGGACATCTAGAAGATTACAAAGTACTCACACTGGACATCTAGAAGATTACAAAGTACACATACTGGACATCTAGAAGATTACAAAGTACACATACTGGACATCTAGAAGATTATAAAGTACTCGCACTGGACATCTAGAAGATTACAAAGTACACATATTGGACATCTAGAAGATTATAAAGTACTCGCACTGGACATCTAGAAGATTACAAAGTACACATACTGGACATCTAGATGATTATAAAGTACTCGCACTGGACATCTAGAAGATTACAAAGTACACATACTGGACATCTAGAAGATTATAAAGTACTCGCACTGGACATCTAGAAGATTACAAAGTACACATATTGGACATCTAGAAGATTATAAAGTACTCGCACTGGACATCTAGAACATTATAAAGTACTCGCACTGGACATCTAGAAGATTACAAAGTACACATACTGGACATCTAGAAGATTACAAAGTACTCACACTGGACATCTAGAAGATTATAAAGTAATCGCACTGGACATCTAGAAGATTACAAAGTACACATACTGGACATCTAGAAGATTATAAAGTACTCGCACTGGACATCTAGAAGATTACAAAGTACACATACTGGACATCTAGAAGATTACAAAGTACACATATTGGACATCTAGAAGATTATAAAGTACTCGCACTGGACATCTAGAAGATTACAAAGTACACATATTGGACATCTAGAAGATTATAAAGTACTCGCACTGGACATCTAGAAGATTATAAAGTACTCGCATTGGACATCTAGAAGATTACAAAGTACACATACTGGACATCTAGAAGATTACAAAGTACTCGCACTGGACATCTAGAAGATTATAAAGTACTCGCACTGGACATCTAGAAGATTACAAAGTACACATACTGGACATCTAGAAGATTATAAAGTACTCGCACTGGACATCTAGAAGATTACAAAGTACACATACTGGACATCTAGAAAATTACAAAGTACACATATTGGACATCTAGAAGATTATAAAGTACTCGCACTGGACATCTAGAAGAATAAAATGTACACATATTGGACATCTAGAAGATTATAAAGTACTCGCACTGGACATCTAGAAGATTACAAAGTACACATACTGGACATCTAGAAGATTACAAAGTACACATACTGGACATCTAGAAGATTATAAAGTACTCGCACTGGACATCTAGAAGAATACAAAGTACACATATTGGACATATAGAAGATTATAAAGTACTCGCACTGGACATCTAGAAGATTACAAAGTACACATACTGGACATCTAGAAGATTACAAAAGTACACATACTGGACATCTAGAAGATTGCAAAGTACACATACTGGACATCTAGAAGATTATAAAGTACTCGCACTGGACATCTAGAAGATTAAAAAGTACACATACTGGACATCTAGAAGATTATAAAGTACTCGCACTGGACATCTAGAAGATTACAAAGTACACATATTGGACATCTAGAAGATTATAAAGTACTCGCACTGGACATCTAGAAGATTACAAAGTACACATATTGGACATCTAGAAGATTATAAAGTACTCGCACTGGACATCTAGAAGATTATAAAGTACTCGCATTGGACATCTAGAAGATTACAAAGTACACATACTGGACATCTAGAAGATTACAAAGTACTCGCACTGGACATCTAGAAGATTATAAAGTACTCGCACTGGACATCTAGAAGATTACAAAGTACACATACTGGACATCTAGAAGATTATAAAGTACTCGCACTGGACATCTAGAAGATTACAAAGTACACATACTGGACATCTAGAAAATTACAAAGTACACATATTGGACATCTAGAAGATTATAAAGTACTCGCACTGGACATCTAGAAGAATAAAATGTACACATATTGGACATCTAGAAGATTATAAAGTACTCGCACTGGACATCTAGAAGATTACAAAGTACACATACTGGACATCTAGAAGATTACAAAGTACACATACTGGACATCTAGAAGATTACAAAGTACACATACTGGACATCTAGAAGATTATAAAGTACACATACTGGACATCTAGAAGATTACAAAGTACACATACTGGACATCTAGAAGATTATAAAGTACACGTATTGGACATCTAGAAGATTACAAAGTACACATATTGGACATCTAGAAGATTATAATGTACTCGCACTGGACATCTAGAAGATTACAAAGTACACATATTGGACATCTAGAAGATTATAAAGTACTCGCACTGGACATCTAGAAGATTACAAAGTACACATACTGGACATCTAGAAGATTATAAAGTACTCGCACTGGACATCTAAAGTACTCGCACTGGACATCTAGAAGATTACAAAGTACACATATTGGACATCTAGAAGATTATAAAGTACTTGCACTGGACATCTAGAAGATTACAAAGTACTCACACTGGACATCTAGAAGATTACAAAGTACACATACTGGACATCTAGAAGATTATAAAGTACTCACACTGGACATCTAGAAGATTACAAAGTACACATACTGGACATCTAGAAGATTACAAAGTACTAACACTGGACATCTAGAAGATTACAAAGTACACATACTGGACATCTAGAAGATTATAAAGTACTCACACTGGACATCTAGAAGATTACAAAGTACACAAACTGGACATCTAGAAGATTACAAAGTACACATACTGGACATCTAGAAGATTATAAAGTACTCATATTGGACATCTAGAAGATTACAAAGTACACATACTGGACATCTAGAAGATTATAAAGTACTTGCACTGGACATCTAGAAGATTACAAAGTACACATATTGGTCATCTAGAAGATTATAAAGTACTTCCACTGGACATCTAGAAGATTACAAAGTACTCACACTGGACATCTAGAAGATTACAAAGTACACATACTGGACATCTAGAAGATTACAAAGTACACATACTGGACATCTAGAAGATTATAAAGTACTCGCACTGGACATCTAGAAGATTACAAAGTACACATATTGGACATCTAGAAGATTATAAAGTACTCGCACTGGACATCTAGAAGATTACAAAGTACACATACTGGACATCTAGATGATTATAAAGTACTCGCACTGGACATCTAGAAGATTACAAAGTACACATACTGGACATCTAGAAGATTATAAAGTACTCGCACTGGACATCTAGAAGATTACAAAGTACACATATTGGACATCTAGAAGATTATAAAGTACTCGCACTGGACATCTAGAACATTATAAAGTACTCGCACTGGACATCTAGAAGATTACAAAGTACACATACTGGACATCTAGAAGATTACAAAGTACTCACACTGGACATCTAGAAGATTATAAAGTAATCGCACTGGACATCTAGAAGATTACAAAGTACACATACTGGACATCTAGAAGATTATAAAGTACACATACTGGACATCTAGAAGATTATAAAGTACTCGTACTGGACATCTAGTAGATTACAAAGTACACACACTGGACATCTAGAAGATTATAAAGTACACATATTGGACATCTAGAAGATTACAAAGTACACGTATTGGACATCTAGAAGATTACAAAGTACACATATTGGACATCTAGAAGATTATAAAGTACTCGCACTGGACATCTAGAAGATTACAAAGTACACATACTGGACATGTAGAAGATTATAAAGTACTCGCACTGGACATCTAGAAGATTACAAAGTACACATACTGGACATCTAGAAGATTATAAAGTACTCGCACTGGACATCTAGAAAATTACAAAGTACACATATTGGACATCTAGAAGATTATAAAGTACTCGCACTGGACATCTAGAAGATTACAAAGTACACATACTGGACATCTAGAAGATTATAAAGTACTCGCACTGAACATCTAGAAGATTACAAAGTACACATATTGGACATCTAGAAGATTACAAAGTACACATATTGGACATCTAGAAGATTATAAAGTACTCGCTACTGGACATCTAGAAGATTACAAAGTACACATATTGGACATCTAGAAGATTATAAAGTACTCGCACTGGACATTAAGAAGATTACAAAGTACACATACTGGACATCTAGAAGATTATAAAGTACTCGCACTGGACATCTAGAAGATTACAAAGTACACATACTGGACATCTAGAAGATTATAAAGTACTCGCACTGGACATCTAGAAGATTACAAAGTACTCACACTGGGCCTCTAGAAGATTACAAAGTACTCACACTGGGCCTCTAGAAGATTACCAGGTACTTGCAATAAACTCCTGGCAAATTGCCAAGTTTTTTCACTGGATGTACAAATGATAACCCAGTACTCACACTGGACACAGTACATGCACCAAATATCTTGTAGATTGCCAAGTATTTGCAATAGATGCCCAGAAGATTACAATTACTCATGCTATACACTCAACAGATTACCAAGTACTCACATTGGACATCTGGAAGATTACCAAGTACATGCACTGGATGTTTAGCAGTTTAACAGGTACTCTCACTTGATGTCCCAGTATTTAGTATTACGACCGGACATCTAGTAGATTGTCAAGTACTTGAAATAGATGCCCAGAAGATTACAATTACTCATGCCAGACACTCACCAGTTTACCAAGTACACACACTGGATATTCAGCAGATAACTTTCACTGGACATCTAGAAAATTACCAAATACTCACTCTGGACATCTAGAAGATTATCAAGTACTCACACTGGACATCTAGAAGATTACCAAGTACAGGGAAGTCGTGGCCTAATGGTTAGAGAGTCGGACTCCCAATCGAAAGGTTGTGAGTTCGAGTCCCGGGCCGGCAGGAATTGTGGGTGGGGGGAGTGCATGTACAGTTCTCTCTCCACCTTCAATACCACGACTTAGGTGCCCTTGAGCAATGCATCGAACCCCCAACTGCTCCCCGGGCGCCGCAGCATAAATGGCTGCCCACTGCTCCGGGTGTGTGCTCACAGTGTGTGTGTGTATTCACTGCTCTGTGTGTGTGCATTTCGGATGGGTTAAATGCAGAGCACAAATTCTGAGTATGGGTCACCATACTTGGCTGAATGTCACGCCACTTTCACTTTACTCACACTGAACATCTAGAAGATTACCAAGTACACGCACTGGATTTACAAATGATAACCCAGTACACACACTGGACACAGTACTTGAACCAGGACATCTTGTAGATTGTCAAGTACTTGCAATAGATGCCCAGAAGTTTATAATTACTCATGCCAGACACTCAGCAGATTACCAAGTAAACGCACTAGACATCTAAAATATTATCAAGTTATTACATTGGACATTTAGAAGATTACCAAGAACTCTTACTGGACAACTAGAAGATTATCAAGTACTCACATTGGACATCTAGAATATTACCAAGTACTCACACTAGACATCTAGAAGATTACCAAAAACTCTCACTGGGCATCTAGAAGATTACCAAGTACTCACAATGAACATCTAGATTACCAAGTACTTGCCCTAGACTCCTGGCAAATTACCAAGTATTTACACTGGATGTACAAATGATAACCCAGTACTCACACAGTACTTGCTCAAGAAATCTTGTAGATTGCCAAGTACTTGCAATAGATGATGCTCAGAAGATAACAATTACTCATGCTAGACGCTCAGCAGATTACCAAGTACACGCACTGAATGTTCAGCAGTATTACAGGTACTCTCACTGGATGTCGCAGTATTTAGTGTTATGACTATTTTTCAGATTTTCTTTTAGATTACAGTAAAGACATCAACTGTAAAATAACACAAATTAATGTGTGGAAAGTATATATTACCAATTATTTAAAGGGGTCATATGATGTGATTAAAATTTTTTATTTCTCTTTGCAATATTACAAGCTTTTGGTGCATAAAGAAAATCTGTAAATTTGCAAAGACTAAAGACCCAAAGGGATATTCATTCTAACAGTTAATAGTCAAGCAATCCTACCTAAAACAGTTCAATCTAACATGGCCCCAAATGTCTACGTCAAGATGTGGGAAGATTTGCATAGCACTGCACAAATGTTCACACAAAGAAAGAAGGTGTAACTTTTATTGTTGCTGTTGCCGCCATGTCGTGGAGATGCTTTGTGTTTCTTTGTGGTAGCAAAGCTACTTTTGGTCTTACAAAAGAGGACACAACTAGAAATGAATGGTTAAGTTCTATTTACAACACTTCCAGAACAGTTCAACCCAAAAATTTGGATGTGTGTAGCGCATTTTACAGAGGACAAGGACTGTTTCTTGAACCAGTAGCCTACAATGCTGGTGGGTGTTTCTATAAGGTGGAGCAGTTTTAACTTTGCAAGGACAATGTGGCGCTTCTGACTCACAGCCTGTAAGCATGTTTTCATATTTAAAGACTGGCGATTCAAACGCAGGTTTTGAGCAGTGTAGAGTAGCACTTGTCCTTTGTCGTTTCTCCGATCACAAATGCAGAAATGGTTTTATGTTTACATGGCGCGATACACAACGCGTAAAAAGACAGTATAAGTCATTATTAACAGTAATTATGTCCCCACTGAATGCGAATAATACTTTGTTTAAAATGGGTTTTATTGGTTTTGTTTTGCTGGAAGACAGCATCACAGTATGTTAAGGGGCGTAACATTTCCGTCACACACTTGAGGAATTCACAACGCACTGGATAGCTGGGCAATCACAACACGCCTCGCTTTTCAGACCTATGTGCTTTGTAAAAATTTATGCATTTCAGAAAGGCGGGGCATAGAGGAGCAACAATAATGTACAGTCGTGGCCAAAAGTTTTGAGAATTACATAAATATTAGTTTTCAAAAAGTTTGCTGCTAAACTGCTTTTAGATCTTTGTTTCAGTTGTTTCTGTGATGTACTGAAATATAATTACAAGCACTTCATACGTTTCAAAGGCTTTTATCGACAATTACATGACATTTATGTCATTATCAGTATTTGCAGTGTTGGCCCTTCGTTTTCAGGACCTCTGCAATTCGACTGGGCATGCTCTCAATCAACTTCTGGGCCAAATCCTGACTGATAGCAACCCATTCTTTCATAATCACTTCTTGGAGTTTGTCAGAATTAGTGAGTTTTTGTTTGTCCACCCGCCTCTTGAGGATTGACCACAAGTTCTCAATGGGATTAAGATCTGGGGAGTTTCCAGGCCATGGACCCAAAATTTCAACATTCTGGTCCCCGAGCCACTTAGTTATCACTTTTGCCTTATGGTGCTCCATCGTGCTGGAAAATGCATTGTTCTTCACCAAACTGTTGTTGGATTGTTGGAAGAAGTTGCTGTTGGAGGGTGTTTTGGTACCATTCTTTATTCATGGCTGTGTTTTTGGGAAGAATTGTGAGTGAGCCCACTCCCTTGGATGAGAAGCAACTCCACACATGAATGGTGTCAGGATGCTTTACTGTTGGCATGACACAGGACTGATGGTAGCACTCACCTTTTCTTCTCCGGACAAGCCTTTTTCCAGATGCCCCAAATAATCTGAAAGGGGCTTCATCAGAGAATATGACTTTGCCCCAGTCCTCAGCAGTCCATTCACTATACTTTCTGCAGAAGATCAATCTGTCCCTGATGTTTTTTTTGGAGAGAAGCGGCTTCTTTGCTGCCCTTCTTGACACCAGGCCATCTTCCAGAAGTCTTGTCCTCACTGTGCGCGCAGATGCGCTCACACCTGCCTGCTGCCATTCCTGAGCAAGCTCTGCACTGGTGGCACTCCGATCCCGCAGCTGAATCCTCTTTAGGAGACCATCCTGGCGCTTGCTGGACTTTCTTGGACGCCCTGAAGCCTTCTTTACAAGAATTGAACCTCTTTCCTTGAAGTTCTTGATGATCCTATAAATTGTTGATTTAGGTGCAATCTTAGTAGCCACAATATCCTTGCCTGTGAAGCCATTTTTATGCAACGCAATGATGGCTGCACGCGTTTCTTTGCAGGTCACCATGGTTAACAATGGAAGAACAATGATTTCAAGCATCACCCTCCTTTTCACATGTCAAGTCTGCCATTCTAACCCAATCAGCCTGACATAATGATCTCCAGCCTTGTGCTCGTCAACATTCTGACCTGAGTTAACAAGACGATTACTGAAATGATCTCAGCAGGTCCTTTAATGACAGCAATGAAATGCAGTGGAAAGGTTTTTTTGGGATTAAGTTAATTTTCATGGCAAAGAAGGACTATGCAATTCATCTGATCACTCTTCATAACATTCTGGAGTATATGTCAATTGCTATAAAAAAAACTTAAGCAGCAACTTTTCCAATTTCCAATATTTATGTAATTGTCAAAACTTTTGGCCACGACTGTACATTTTATGGGAAATTTTTTTTAACCTTGAACCGCATAAACATAGTGTTCCTGTTGCTCAATTGGTAGAGCATCGAGTTAGCAAGCGCAAGGTTGGGGGTTTGATTCCCCGGGAACACATGATAGGTAAAAATTGATAGCCTGAGCACTTTAAGTCGCTTTGGATAAAAGCATCTGCTAAATGCATAAATTTTATTTTTATTTTAATTTAATAAACATATTGCTTTACACCAAATAATGTAGCAATGTCATATGACCCCTTTAAGACTTGTAACACTCACACTGGACGTCCAGCAGCACTGATGACTTCTGTGTGCCGTGTTTGTTCTCAGCTGTACAGTAGTATCGTCCGCTGTGTGTCGGGTCGGTGTTGTTGATGGTCAGGTTTGGTCCGGTCTGAACTGGATTCAGAGGTCTCTCAGTGTCTCTGTACCAGGTGTAGTTCACTGCTGGGTTTGCATCACTGCTGCAGATCAGAGTCACTGAACGACCCTCCAGAACTAAACCAGCTGGATTTATCTCCACCCATTTGTTTTTAGGAGCATCTAGTGGAGGAGAAAATCAGGTGATTACTTTATGATTTACAGCATAGATGATCATTCAGCACAGATTGAAATAACTCCTGTCTTACACTGAACGTGTAGCAGACGAGACTCTTGTGTTGTGTTCTGCTTCTGTATCTGGTGCGTTGCAGTGCAGGTGAAAGTGACTCTGTGATGACGGTGAGAAACAGTGAAGTTCAGATCAGAGATGATCTCAGTTTGGCTCTGATACTGTCGTCCTGTGACGCTCTCGATGAGAGATGAGCTCCATGTGAGAGATGATGGACGAGACGGACAGAAGATCTTAGTAGAGCAGCGCAGACTCACTGAACTTCCCTCAATCATCTCCTGCTGATCCGGAAAGATGCTCAGTGTAGGTTTGGGTGGAGATCCTGAAACACAGATAGAGATGCAGTCAAATATTACAAGATCTTATGTGTCATTATATCCAAAATTGAGGTATATATTGTACTGTAGTAGATTTATTTTTAATGTCCAGTCACACTATAGAAGCAGCATGAACAATATGACACTCACCTAAGACGACAATTTGAACTTGAGAGTATGTAGGTCCTGTGTAGCTATGTTTCAATAAACCATTGGCTTCAAGTCTGAAGTTATATAACCCACTATGACTCTGATCAACATTATCGAAGCGTGTGGTGCAGTTTTTCTGTGTAGCAGTGCCAAATATTTCTCCTTTTAACAGTCCAGTGTTGGGGCTGCTGGAGTCAAATACAATGGTACTTCCTCCGACTTTAAACCATTTTCTCTTTGCACTGTCAGTGAGATCTTTTTCATATTGTTTTTCAATATCAAATGTGCAGGGGATGAAAACACAGGATCCTTTCAGAGCTTCTATTTTATTTGGTAGATTGATATTAAAGCCACACAAAACACCTAGAACAAAGACAAACAGAAGGAAGTAATCACAGAAAATACAAGCAGAACACACTTCTGCAGAACTTATTACTCTTCGATCGCATGAAGGTCACTTAAAAGTGCTTTAAAAATAATAATTAATCTTGTTAAATAAAGGAATAATCTAAGAATGAGACCTTGTATCAGAGATCCAGTGACGAGGAATGTCACCAATGTTTCCATCATTTACGTTCACCTTACAACAGAATAGACAAACAAATAAAAAAACACAATTAGGCCTACATTATAATACAGAATTGACAATAAAGCAAAACTGAAAACTATGGAAGTTTTATGGTTTTGTGTGTAAATAATTACCAGGGAAGAGAGTTGAAGACGACAGAAATCCTCTCAGAGCTCAATCTCTAAATGCTTTTACACTGGACGGAGGGAGAGATGTGTGTGAAAATAACCACTGCTGGGTTTTTCACTTCTGCTTTAGTCAGAACTCAGTAACAACAGCCTGACCAAGGAATAAATATGACCCTTATTATCATTCATTATTATCATTTTTGATATAGTTGCATGAGATTATTTACTGTTATGAGATGTTGTGTTCAACTTCAACATAGAAACTATTCCTTTTAGTAAATTTTAGATGGTCAGAAACATCACATTTGAAACACAATCCTAAGACAGGAAATATAGTGCAGTGTGGCTTTCACACGTGAGGTGAATGTGTCTGTGTCTGTGTCAACACGAGCTGCTTGCTTGGTTATAATGCAGCTTCTCCTTCAGTATGAGCTGATTAACTAGTTGATCAATAAAATCAAGAACAATACCATATTCTCTGGTTATTTTGGTGAGTATGCATTTCATATTTAACCTGATTGAACACAATATTAGCATTAAAATATATATATACCAGTTCCTCCTGCTCTGCCCTGGTGGGCTCCAGTTCCTCCTGCTCTGACCTGGTGGGCACCAGTTCCTCCTGCTCTGCCCTGGTGGGCTCCAGTTCCTCCTGCTCTGACCTGGTGGGCACCAGTTCCTCCTGCTCTGCCCTGGTGGGCTCCAGTTCCTCCTGCTCTGCCCTGGTGGGCTCCAGTTCCTCCTGCTCTGACCTGTTGGGCACCAGTTCCTCCAGCTCTGCCCTGGTGGGCTCCACTTCCTCCTGCTCTGACCTGGTGGGCACCAGTTCCTCCAGCTCTGCCCTGGTGGGCTCCAGTTCCTCCTGCTCTGCCCTAGGTGCTCCAGTTCCTCCTGCTCTGCCCTAGGTGCTCCAGTTCCTCCTGCTCTGCCCTGGTGGGCACCAGTTCCTCCAGCTCTACCCTGGTGGGCTCCAGTTCCTCCTGCTCTGCCCTGGTGGGCTCCAGTTCCTCCTGCTCTACCCTGGTGGGCACCAGTTCCTCCTGCTCTGCCCTAGGTGCTCCAGTTCCTCCTGCTCTACCCTGGTGGGCACCAGTTCCTCCAGCTCTGCCCTGGTGGGCTCCAGTTCCTCCTGCTCTGCCCTAGGTGCTCCAGTTCCTCCTGCTCTACCCTGGTGGGCACCAGTTCCTCCAGCTCTACCCTGGTGGGCTCCAGTTCCTCCTGCTCTGCCCTGGTGGGCTCCAGTTCCTCCTGCTCTACCCTGGTGGGCACCAGTTCCTCCAGCTCTGCCCTGGTGGGCTCCAGTTCCTCCAGCTCTGCCCTGGTGGGCTCCAGTTCCTCCTGCTCTGCCCTGGTGGGCTTCTGTCCCAACTGCTTTGCTGTGGTGGTCCTCTGTTCTGCCCTGGGTGCTCCAGTTCCTCCTGCTCTGCCCTGGTGGGCTCCAGTTCCTCCTGCTCTGACCTGGTGGGCTCCAGTTCCTCCTGCTCTGACCTGGTGGGCACCAGTTCCTCCTGCTCTGCCCTGGTGGGCACCAGTTCCTCCAGCTCTGCCCTGGTGGGCTCCAGTTCCTCCTGCTCTGCCCTAGGTGCTCCAGTTCCTCCTGCTCTACCCTGGTGGGCACCAGTTCCTCCAGCTCTGCCCTGGTGGGCTCCAGTTCCTCCTGCTCTGCCCTGGTGAGCTTCTGTCCCATCTGCTTTGCTGTGGTGGTCCTCTGCTCTGCCCTGGTGGGCACCAGTTCCTCCAGCTCTGCCCTGGTGGGCTCCAGTTCCTCCAGCTCTGCCCTGGTGGGCTCCAGTTCCTCCTGCTCTGACCTGGTGGGCTCCAGTTCCTCCTGCTCTGCCCTGGTGGGCTCCAGTTCCTCCTGCTCTGCCCTGGTGGGCACCAGTTCCTCCTGCTCTGCCCTGGTGGGCTCCAGTTCCTCCTGCTCTGCCCTGGTGGGCTCCAGTTCCTCCTGTTCTGGCCTGGTGGGCTTCTGTCCCATCTGCTTTGCTGTGGTGGTCCTCTGCTCTGCCCTGGTGGGCTCCAGTTCCTCCTGCTCTGCCCTGGTGGGCACCAGTTCCTCCTGCTCTGCCCTGGTGGGCTCCAGTTCCTCCTGCTCTGCCCTGGTGGGCTCCAGTTCCTCCTGCTCTGCCCTGGTGGGCACCAGTTCCTCCTGCTCTGCCCTGGTGGGCTTCTGTCCCATCTGCTTTGCTGTGGTGGTCCTCTGCTCTGCCCTGGTGGGCTCCAGTTCCTCCTGCTCTGCCCTGGTGGGCACCAGTTCCTCCTGCTCTGCCCTGGTGGGCTCCAGTTCCTGCTCCACCCAGTTCTTGCTCCACCCTGGCTTTCTGCTCTGTTGTCTCTGCCTCAGGCCCCAGCCACTCCACTTCCACGTGGACTTTGCCCTCCATCCCTCCCCCCCTTGCGCCTCCGCTCTGAGCATCTGGAAGCCGTTACTTGCGGGGATGGGGGGGGGCTATGTCATGAATCTGGTCTAGGACCTTCCATTCACTCACCACCAGAGGTCACTCGCTCACTACATGGACTCTTGCACCACACCCACTGTTGCACTTCATCCCGGACTACCGGTACCATCATCCACTGCACTGATTACACACACACAGCTGAAACCAGTCACACATTCCCTATATAACACTCACCCATATCACTTTCAAACTGCCGAGTATTGATTAGCCCATGTTGTCTCGTTTCCTGCCTTGTCTTGCCTTCGTGTTTTGTTCTTGGATTGTTTACCTGGTTTTTTATTCCTTTTTTAGGACTTACCCTTTGGATTACCCTGTCTGGATATTGTTGGTTATCGAAGACCCACGCTTGCCCTTGGATTATTCTTGGTCTTGCCCTCTATATACCTGTTTGCCGTTGTTTGACCCATGCCTGTTTTGACCACGTCTTTTTTTCAATAAAAGTTGCACATGGATCCGCACATCTCACATCTTGTCATCCCCATGACAGTCTCCATATATAGGTTATATTTACACACTCACCGGAGTTTCCTACAGAGTGAGTGTCTGTCTGCATTAATTAATTCCACATGAGGCAGAAGAACACTGAGAACAATAAAGAGAGAGAGCAGCTGAATGTGTGTAAATGACTTGTTCTGTTTGTGTTTGTGTAATTGCTGTGCTGGTTAGTTAATTTGAGAGGAGTTTAAACACACATTATACTAGGGCTGCTGCTTTAGCTTAATAAGAATCAACTCATGCAGTGAAATTCATGTTTTAATTAGAAGACGAGTGTGTGTGTGTGTGTGTGTGTGTGTGTGTGTGTGTGTGTGTGTGTGTGTGTGTGTGTGTGTGTGTGTGTGTGTCTCCACAGCCTTTACACCACCTTCTCTACTCTAATCTATTTATCTGTTGTTCTATAGTTCTGACAGTCATAGGTCTATTGGATCTGTTGAAAAGAGCAGCATAAATGTTCGTCTTCAGAGAAGAAAATAAAGATTTGTTGAGTAAATGATGCTTTGATTATTAAGCTTAATTTCCCTCTCCAAAAACACCTGCTTTTTTGCTTCCCTAAAATATCTAAAACACTTAAAAAATTCAAGAAACTCCCACAAAGGCAGTAAAATAGGAAATTACCAACAGCTAACGCTCTCCATGAGGAAAACAACTCGATAAACAACCAAGAAATGCCTTAATGCTGATGTTAAAATGTGAAACAGTTGATATTAGAGGAAGAAAACATGGAAGTCAAAGGAAAATGAGAGAAAAAGCAAAGGTTGTGTGTGAACGTTAACAGCTAAAGCTAAACCAGGACTCGTCTGAACACTATATATCATCTATGTACGGCATGAACCTCAGAGGACCTGCGTGAAAACAGCCATTAGACCTCTAGACATCTGCCTGAATGTGTTATTGCTGTAACTTTAATATCAGCGGCTCCAGGAAGAAATGCTTTATTTATCGGAATGATTTTATCAGAATCAGTGAGGGACCCTGCTGTCTATTAAGCACACTAGAATATACACACCACGTCTAGTGAGCGAGTGAGATATGAGGGTCATCGGAGGTCGAGCGGTTAGTGTTTGTGTCCCACAGGCAGATGCTCTCCTTTACTTCAACCTGGAAGCTTGTTCCCGACATTAAATCTGATGGAGAAGAACATACCCAAGGCAAGTGTGTGTGTGTGTGTGTGTGTGTGTGTGTGTGTGTGTGTGTGTGTGTCTGTGTGTGTGTGTGTGTGTCTGTGTGTTCAGTGTCTGTATGTATTCCCTCTGTTTCAAGCTCTTTGAATGTTTCTGTCACTCTCTGAATAACTGCATAAACACACTAGGTTTGCACGAGTTCACTGAACTCGTAATATCGTAATTATACAGCATGATAAATTATATAATCAGCAGAGATTCAAAAATCTCATAGGACGCTTCTGAGATAATTACATGTAATGGATGTAATGTATATGATGGCAATGTCCTTTATGTGGTTATGATGATGATTATAATAATAAAGGATGTAAACAAGACGTATGTATATCAGCTGCATTCAGTCAGTCAGAATAGAATTAAGCTCCTCCCTTCTGCAAAAACACACTTCACGTCCCATAATCCTCCTCTCTGTATGAACTAAAGAGCAAAACATTCAACAACCTATCCATCCATCCGTTTCTCAACTGTAATGCTTAATATGAAAAGTTGCACACACACACACAAAAAACACACAAAACTACTTACATCGGATGCATTAAACACGAGTGTGAAGAGGTCAGGCTGAATTTATTGCTAAAACTATAGTCATCTTTATTTCTATAGCGCTTGATACAATGCAAGCAGCTTCACATTCAGTGTATACTGTGCTCTGTCATGCACTAGCACTGAATTTAGAATAGCATACTAGTATTCAACTCTTACGCTTTCTGCCATATGTTTATTAAATTGTATGTGCTAGTATTCTGAATTCATCCTGCTAGTCCATTGGGCAGGCAGAGGTCTGTGCTGGGAAACGGTTTCTGTTTCTGTCAGAACAAGAGTGATGAGAAAGCAGCAGGAGAGCTCAATGTCTGCCTCCTGCTGGACACAGACACGCACAGACATCTGTAGGAGGCTTGTGTGAGTGTGTGTGCGTCTCATTAACCCCGAGTGCTCCACAGGTCCTCGTGGGCGGGAGACACTGTCTGCTGAGAAACAACATGAGCATCAGCGTGCTGTCTACACAAATGCACATTTAGATGGTGGGCTGTCTGATGCACATTGTGCACAAAAATGGAAATCACCAGCAGTTTTGTCATTTTAAACCATTTCTAGTCATTCGAGTAGTCACGTTTAAATAAATGAAAATGTGTTTGCGAGGTACCAGGTTCATGTGATGAGAAAAAATGTAGCAATTTGTGAATGAATCATTTTTTTGATTCGGACCTTTTCAAGCAGATCACGAAATGGGACTTGACAAATAATGGGGAAAGTTTTTGGCCAAGAACTGTAAACGAAGTTTAGTTTTGTTTAAAGGCAATGCAACTCTTTTCCAATATTTAAGTTTTTAAAAGAATAGTTCAGAAAAAAATAGCTCCTCCTCAGGCCATCCAAGATTAGGATGAGTTTGTTTCTTCATCAGATTTGGAGAAATGTAGCATTGCATCAATGTCTCATCAATGGATGCTCTGCAGTGGATGGGTGCCGTCAGAATGAGAGCTGATAAAAACATCACAATAATCCACAGCACTCCAACATTTGGAAAAAGACAAAAACTAAAACAAAAATATTCTAACTTAATACATTCTTTTTATTAATTAACTTAACCTTCAACTGCTGATGTAGGGTTATGGTGTGATTTCAATTACTGAAAGTATAAGTCGTTAAGTTATTGCACAGATTTTTTTGGCACGTTTACACCGTTTCCTAATTTGCATAATTCATTAAGTGAATCAAGTGCCAGAAGTTTGCAAACAAATCAATGGCTGCAGTGTGAGTTCAGCTGCACATGACGCCTTTAATTAGCATGTCATTTGAATTAAATTTTAATTTAAAGTCACATTTTGTAGATTTGTGTCATTTGGAACCTTCATATGTCAGTTTAAGCTGAGATCAGATGCTGGAGAAGACTGACACGCATCGCTCATGATGAAAGCGGGGGGTTTGATCGGCTCGTAATGAAGTTGTCACGCACAATCTACAAATCCCCTGCGGCCGCCGCGCTGGACATGACAGCAGTGATGGATGATGGGAGAAAACATGGCATTGTGGGAGCCCAGGAGGTGCGTGACAACTCCATCTGATCAGGTTTGGTGAGCGGATTGGTTTGAATCTGACACACATGAACTAAACCAGTAGACTGAATCCATCACAAGCACACCGAGACTGAGAACCATCGGCTAACTGGGAACATCATGACCCTTCGTCCAGAAACACTAATACAACATTCAAGAGTTATCTGGTCATTAAGAATGTTCTCAAAGGCTTAGTATAAACTTCATTCATATATTGGATTTTTAAATGTTGCCACTTGTTTTAGAACATCTGAAAGTAACATTCTTACAGTGTTCTCAAAATTCTGAAATGGAATGTTCCCTTAACATTTGTATAACCGAGAAAGAACATTCCTTAAACGTTTGGAATGTTCAGAGAACATTCAGAAATAATGTTTTCATAACATTCCCTAATGGGAATGTTAGAACAACGGTCTTGCGACATTTTTTTTTTTTTTTGCCGGGTAACAGATTTAGGTTCTAAAAACATTGTGGGATCATTCTACTTTCTAAAATGTTGAAATGTCCAAAGACGTAGAAAAACGTTTCTTACCAGATTTTATTTGAAAACTTAAGGTGTGAGATCATTTGAATGTTTCTTTTTAATGTTCTAAGAATGTTATAATGTGCAGTTTTTCTGGTTATAACATTATTTAAAGGTTACAATACAAAACATCTCAATGAATGTTCATCAAGTACAAATAACATCAAAATGTTCAGAGAATGTTATTCTATAGGGATTTTTTTTCCTGCATTATGAGAACATAATATCAAATATTAGTAAAGTTGAAACAACATTTCATAAACATCACTTTAAAAAACATTTTGTCCTAACATTTATATAACTTTTCAAAAACATTAGGGAAAGATGTGAAAACTAGCTAAATAACATATTCTGTTGAGTTTCATTGTCATTTTGTACCTGAAACCACAATTTAAAATCATCAGCAGGTTTCCCGGCGTGATGAGAAGCTATAATAACTTAAAAATGTCAAATTAAATAATTTCTAAAATAAAACAATCAAAATCAAACCCTAAAAAATTATATTTTATTTATTTGCATGTCCTGTGAGTGTGACCATTAACTGACATCACAGAACTGTGAACATACAAATGTGTTGTTAAATTATTGAAATATTAGGTTACAATCATAGACAATATTTTAGTTATTTGGTTGTTTGGCTGACAAGAGAAGTTTGTCAATCTCTGCATTGCAGTACGTGTGTTTACTGCTGATGCTTTAATTGCTTGCTTCAAACACAAAACATTTCTGCTTCTCTTTTTCCCAGAAATCCCGTCTAAAATGCTTGTGTTCCGGTGCCTTTTGGACATAATTACAGGAAGACACACCTAAAATTTCCTCTGAAGTTTCTCGTGTTCGTCCCTCTGGATGAAGAGCGGTTAAGAGCGGATGAAAACATTATCATATCATTATTACAAACATTATATCCACAGTACACATTTAAGCATATATTTTATTGCTCTGTAACTATTTGCATTTGTAGATTTCAGTAATAAAACATTTTTAAAGGCTGTGTTTTTTTTCTCTCTACTACAGCTACATCCACCAAACTTTATTCCTATCATTCACACTTATTCACTAAACATTTTATTCCTAAAAACATGATTTTTTTTATTTTTATTCTGCCTGTTGACAGTATGTTTCTGATTTATGGGGTGATAAAAAAAGAAGTGTAATATCCCCTCAGTAAAAACATTCAACTCTTATGTCAACAAAATCAAACAAGCTCGGCTCAATCCAATGTTTAGGGTTTTGTTCTTGGAATGTATGCAAATGAGTGCATATTAAATTAGATATTGCTTAATATGTATATGTAAACATTAACATTTCAGAAAACCTTTTAACACAAAGAAGTTAGCGTTTTTTAATGGTATCAGTATAGTGATACTACTAGTTTCTCTATTCACTCATGGTGTCCTTAACAAAAATATATTCTGAGAACATTTTGCCGAAGTTCTAGTTAAGTTATGTAAACATTGTTTCTGAATGTTTAAAACACCCTTAAACAAAACTGTTTTTAAAAACTGATTTTAAGGGAATGTTCCATTTTCACATTGTGCAAACGTTACGGGAATGTTACTTTCTCTGAACATTCCGTAACAAGTAGTAACATTTAAAAAAAAAAAAAGTTAGACGAATGTCCTACTGAAATATGTCAAAAAACAAAATAATTGCATGAGTAAAGTTTTTTGAGAATATCATTAAAGTCCGGATAACTTTGAACGAACATTCTATTGACTCGTTCACAACTTTGAGAACCTTTCCAAAGTTTCGTTCTGAGAACGTTCCCTGCATACATTTGAATATTTTGTGTTTGCATAACAAAAGCTGTTGTTCATCCTGACACTGCAGCAGTCAAAGGCAGTAAGGCACACAGCTTTGATAACAATGCATATACGATCTCATGAACGCGCGTGTGGCTGTCCTTGTCCCCCGTGTGTTTGCAGTAATTGCGCTGCTGCAGTAATACGAGGCCTGAGGTGGCCACACGAGACCCTCACGAGCTCAAACCACTGTATATCATCATTACAGGCTGCGAGCAGCTGTTCTCCTGGGCTTTACCTGTGCTCGGGCTGCTCAAGGTAGTGCTGAATTTCCTTCAAGTGGTGCTTTATAACCCTCCTGACAAACATGCGCTTCTTTATAGAAGTTCTTGTCCTCCAGCTGGATGGGTTTTTCTTTGAGAGCTGATTTCATGCAATAATAGTGTCATGCGGTGCGGTTATCCTCTATATCTCAGCACAAGAGAGGTTAGGTGGGAAGGTGAAGGACTTCTGCACTGTTAGGAGCATATAGAGAGTCTATGTGGAACGATCTAGACTGTTTTGGCAGTCTGAACAACTGTTTGTTTGCTTTGGAGGCTGCCAGAAGGGTCTCACTAGCTCAGGGCCCTTATTAGTGCTCTAACACTGGGCTCGCAGAGCAGCATGTAATTGTTGTTCGTAATGCGGCGTGATTGGATTCGTTCCCATACATAACGCTCGTTCCCTTATCTCAGGGAACTAAGGTTATGTTAAGTAACTGAAGCGTTTAGCAGAATCGTTCTCATACATTCTGGCAAGGCCATCTTAAAGTTATGATCAACGTTCTTCAGTAACGTTAATAGAACGTTCATTTAACGTTCAGTTATTTAGCACAAAAACATTATTTATGCATCATTCAAGGAACCCTTTTCCTGAAACATAATATTTGGACGTTCATATGATTTTTTAGTTTTTTAATGTTACTACTTGTTTTAGAACTTTCAGAGAACATTCAAAAGTAATAATTCCATAATGTTTGTGAAATGGAACTTTCCCTTATTTGTTCGCGCCAAGACATTTTTATTTTTATTTTACTTTTTTAACATTTAAAAAACTAGATTTTTCGAACGGAAAACATTAGCATGAGTTTTTTAACTTAATGGGATCATTAGCAAAACGTTTTTGGAACATTTTACGTTACCGGGCATATGCACTCACAACCATTTAAAAGTGTGTATTTCTGTATTCATTTATTATATTCATTTATGAAACATCACAGATAATAATAATAAAGAATTACATGCACATATACATCTAACAAGTAATAATAGCCTACCATAAGACAGTGAGCTATTGTTTATAAAGAAAAAAAATTTGAATAGATTTACCAGTAGATTATATTAACCCTGTAGCACCTCCAATCATTATATTAGTCTAAATAGCAAATCCTCCTCCTCCTCCTATTTATTTATTTAGCGTAACATATTATTTATTATAGCTACACAGCAAGTGAGGTAAGTCGACTCTTATTTTGAAATGACGCTGGGCAAGTTTATGCCATTTGATTGATTCCTGTTAGCAATTTTGATTTATTCCTACTATTATTAGTATGGTATTTTATTTCACACTATTACTTTCTCAAGTGTGTTTGTTGCTTGCTTATTTAATTTCCACTGTTGTAATTTTATTTCACATGCACCGTTTTATCGCGACAGATCTGAGGCGGTGGGTGTGGACGAGGACTCTTATTCTGAAGTGTCTGTAGGCGCTGGTGTGATAGCGGAAGTTCGTGCCGTTGATAGCTGCAGTTCAGGCGGATCCCGTCAGTGTCGGATCACAAACTTTCTGTCAAACCCGAAAAACACCCGGAATCCGGTGAGTGATCCGCGAGGCTGCTTCACACACCCGTTAAACAGTCGAAGGATTATAATGACAGCCGCAGAGCAGACGCGGGACAATTGACGAGCGGAGGCCTATAATACAGACTCTCTCTATCTCTCTCTCTCTCTCTCTCTCTCTCTGTGTGTGTGTGTGTGTGTGTGTGTGTGTGTGTGTGTGTGTGTGTGTGTGTGTGTGTGTGTGTGTGTGTGTGTGTGTGTGTGTGTGTGTCTGTCTTTCAGGTGACATGGGGGATAAGGAGTTGATGTGGGCTCTGAAGAATGGAGAGCTGGATGAGGTGAAGGCTCTGCTGGTGAAGGTGAGAAACACACACACACACACACACACACACACACACACACACACACACACACACACACTTTATGTCATCACATACATCCACAAACGTGTCCAAACAGGTCCGACAGATCGTGAAGGTTTCTAGACCCTTTCTGTGATCTACCTCTTCTTTCTTTTTGTATATTTTGTTGTTGTTGTTGTTCTTCTCTTTCGAAGCGCTCGTTTTTCCTCCTGAAGCGTTATCCAATCAGAAAAGAGCGAGCGGTGACGTCAGCATGAAAGGAAATTTGTTTAAAATTTAAGACAAATGTGTGTTTCTTTGCAACGATGATTCGAGTTCGTTATGATTTATGCCCAAGAAACATTATCCGTTGTACTTTTTTTCTTAAGGGTAAAAGCAGCAGGTGGATGTTTCTAGAAGATCTCCAGTGTTTGATCCGGTTAAAACAACAGCGGATATTAAAGTCGGGCTTGTTATAAAAATGTTTTGTATCCCGTAATCTACTTATACGGTGACTCCAGCTACTAACTAGCTGACTGTTTTCTATATTTTAGTAGTTTTTCTCTTTTAAAGCCTTGTTTTGGCGTTACCCAATAGGAAACGAGGAACTGATGATGTCATCAGAAACAGAAAGTCGTTTCAGAGGTGCGGCGTGATTTTACTTTTTAATGGCTCTTTTATTTTAGATTATGAAGACGAATGCGTTTTTTTTTTTTTTTGATCACATACTGATTTTAAATTAATGCCGTTTTTGCTCTTGTTAAAAATCGACAGGTGGATGTTTTTAAAAGATGTTTATTTCCAGAATGGCATCGGTCAGTTGTTAAGTGTTTTATCCGATCATAATGTTTTTTTTTTTTTTCTTGCCATTTTTTTGTAAGTATAACCGTGGTATATAAATAAAGTAATCATGCAGTATTGTGGTATTAACATAATAGGTTTGCTCTGTGCGGTGGTTGTTTACGGTTTAAAGACACACACACACACACACACACACACTTCTCTGGGGTCCGCAAGCCAGTCTGTGTGTGTGTAGTTACACAAGGTGATATTGTGACACAGAATACACACTTTAACACATGACCTACAGCTCAGAGTGTGTGTGTGTGTGTGTGTGTGTGTGTGTGTGCTAAATAATGGCTTGTGTTCTGGAGTTCCTTCTCCTCTTCTGATATAATGGGATTGTGTGTGTGTGTGTGGTTTGAGGATGTGGGCAGGAAACCGCAGGTGTTTTGAGCTCCACCTCCTGAATAGAGAATCGTGTGGTTTTGTTTCTGTCAGCCTCAGAATCTCTCATCTTTTATCACTTTACAGCATCACTTTAACCCTTCGTATGCCAGTGAGCTGCAGATCTTGAGCGGCTTATTCAGTGTTGAGTGTTTCGTCGTGTGTGTGTGTGTGTGTTTAGCTCGGCGGTTTACCTCAGATCACACTCGCAGCTGGTTCACACGATGGCTTTCTGTGTGAATGTGAAGCGACTAAACCCTTGAGGTTCGTGTTAAATACTCACAGCTAGATACAACACACAGTGGAGTGAGTATTACACAACGAAAATACGAATGGCACAAATAGTGTAAAAAAAAAAAAGCATAATCTGACCAATTGAGTAAGATCTAACGGATGGCTTCAGATGGTCAGGTGATGTCGTATTATATAGATTTAATAATCGTCTATTAATGTCTGATTCAGTCGATGAAATACTGCTTCAAATTATAAAACATTTGAGATTAAAACAAAACCCTCTTACATTTATATGATCAAAATTATATTCAATTTGGAATAATAATTCATTTATAATTATTAGATATACTCTAAAATCATATTGCATAATATTCAGAATTATTATAATTATTAAATCTTTATATAATATTTAATATTCAGTATTGTTTGTAATGACCGAAGTATCTTAAATCATATAAAAAAAATATATATAATTGTGTTGAATATTAAATTATTCAATTGTCAATATAAGTATATAATTGTATTGAATAATATATATTATTCAGTATTATTTATTATGATTAAAGTATCCAAAATCATAATTCTTTTTACAATTATAATTATAAAGAATAATTCAGAATTCAACATAATAATATAATTGTTGAATTTATGAATGCTATTTAATATTCAGTGTTATTTTATTATAATATAACTATAGAATTATATTGAATAATATATATATTATTAAATTATATTTTAATAATTAACCCTAACCCCATTAATGAAATTAAAATATATTATTTTTGATAGATTTTTTTTTTGATTGATATTTATGATGATTAAAGTACCCTGAATCATATATATTGAAAAATTATATAATTCTATTGAATAATAAATATTATAAATCAGTGCTACCTAATAATGAACGCTAACCAGGTTACATAATATAATTAGTTAAAACAAAAATTAAGAAGCAAACTACTAATGATTTTTAAATAGTATAATCTTTAAGAATAATAAATCTAATATTCAGTCTCTGGGGTATATTTGCAGCAAAAACCCAAAAAACATTGTATGGGTCAAAATTATTTATTTTTTTCTTTTATGCCAAAAATCATTAGGATGTTAAGATTATGTCCATGAAGATAAATATAACCGTTAATATAATGAAATGTAATATGCATTGCTAGGAACTTGATTTAAACAATGATTTTTTGGCACCCTTTTTTAAATCGTTGCATCTCGGCTAAATATCGTCCGATCTTAGCAAACCATGCATCGATTAAAATATGATGCATTCAGCTTTCAGATGAGCCATGCATCTAAATAAAACCCAAACTGAGCCCCATGAGCGCTTGTGTGCTCTAATGACTGTAGTCTCTCGTATTGAATCTGAAGCGCTGTTTGTCGTTGTCTTGTGACTCTGTGCAGGCGGAGGATGTGAACAGGACTCTGGAAGGAGGACGTAAGCCGCTTCATTACGCTGTGGACTGTGGTCAGGCCGAGATGGTGGAGTTCCTGCTGTCTAAAGGAGCCGATGTGAACGTAAGGCTGTGTGTGTGTGTGTGTGTGTGTGTGTTTAGATGACTATCGGCTCCAGACAGTATGTAAATGTTTAATGTGTGGAGTCACTGGAGCAGTTCTAACTCACACAAACCTGATAGCATCAAACCAGCAGGGTCCACTTCTGCCAAATTAAAGACTTATAATATTTCACAATGTTACTGTCTTAAGTTTCAATTTTTAGAAATTGAGTTGCATGCATCATCTGAAAGCTGAATAAATACGTTTTCCGTTGATGTATTTGTTTGTTACGATAGCACAATATGTGGCCGAGATGCAACTATTTAAAAAAAATCTAGATATTGATGAAAATGCAATGCATATCACTAGTCAAAAATTAAATTTTGATATATTTAAGGTAGGAAATATACTAAATATCTTTTTGGAACATGATCTGTACTTAATATCCTTAATATTATTTTTGACATTAAAGAAAAATCTATAATTTTGACCCATGCTATGATTTTTTTAGTTATTTCCAGAAATATCCCCCGGAGACTTGAGAATGATTTTGTGCTTCAGAGTCACATTTATGACCCTAAACTTTCTGACCAGGTGCACCGTGCTATCACACATTAATATCATATCATTTTTAGCATTTTCTATTATTTTTAAAATGGTCTATAAATGACTCCTAGATTAAATATCAATCTATTTGTGCCAGTTTTGGAATAATTCAATAAGATTAAAAACTGCGTACAAATATGTGAGTTTGAAGCAGAAGACTCCTAAATTATAATTATAATTAATTTATTAATCACAACAATTGCATATCATTGAGACACTTTTATTAATTTTTAATTTTCATTTTAAAGTTTATTTATTTTTAATTATTTGTAGGTTAAATAAACTAATCTTTTGTGTATACTATGGGATAATTCAGTGAAATAAAATGCTGCAAAAACATCTTTATATAATGAAATATTTTAAGGCAAAACGAAAAACAACAAAATTATAATTAATAGAATAATATAATATTTTTCATATATTTTAGGATTATAATAATAATAATAATAATAATACATTTATTTATTAATTTATAATAAATTATATTTGTATTAATTGATAGTATAATAATATTTAGAAAAAAATGTCTGTTTATTAAATATGTGCATTAAATACAAATATTTAATTATATTTGACTTGTTGTAGGAGTATAATGTAATGATTAATAGTTCCTCAACATTAATATTTATTTCACTTTCAATTATCTTAGTACATAAAGTTAAACTTATATGAAATTAGAAAATTACATTTAAATTTCAATAAAAAAATTTATTTAAATTAACCAAACTAAAAAAAATATACATATAAAATTGATTTCAAGTGTATAAAATGTTTTCTGATTTTAGTTTAAGTTGCATGGTAATGATAATAATTCTAAAGCAGCCAAAAGCGCTCTCTATCGCTTCATCTCTGTCCCGGTTTCCCTGCGAACGGGGAAATGCTCGTGAGATAAGAGACTTGTCAGAGATAACACACTCTTGTGCTCAGCGTGTGTGTGTGTGTGTGTGTGTGTGACATGTGCTGTGTTGTTCTCCACAGGCTCCAGATAAACACGGCATCACTCCGCTGCTGTCTGCCACTTACGAGGGTCACGTGAGCTGCGTCAAGATTCTTCTAGAAAAGGTACTGATGCGCGCGCGTGTGTGTGTGTGTGTGTGTGTGTGTGTGTGTGTGTGTGTGTGTGTGTGTGTGTGTGTGTGTGAGATACAGGTGGGCGGCTGAGCGAGATCTTACATCACAGATACAGTAATGCTATATATTACAGCTTATCCCAATGGAAACTCAACAAAAATGGTTTATATTTTAAATAACAAATAATCACATAAATAATCTGTGCATATTGTGGGATAATCTAGTGATTCACATCATGTTCAAAATAAAAGACTTCTAATTAAAATTATTATAATAATCCTGTGTCATAGAAGTAAAATAAATCATGCATTTTTATGTTTTTTATATTTTTTTTATATTTAAAATATTTATATTAAACGATTAATATGTTACACAAGTGTTTAAGAATGTTGAACTTTATTTTGCTTCTTTAGAATGATCTAAAATGTAATTTAATATCAATATATTTGTGTAATCCAGTTGAAATACTGCAAAAGACTCCTAACTAAATCGTAATAATAATAATTAAAATTTTAATTTATATTTAAATAATGTATTTATTTAATTTTTTTAATGAGATTAAATAAAATAATAATATTAAAAATATTTAAATATATTTTACTTGTGTAAAATTAGAATGTAATAATTAAAATATATATATCCAAGACTCTTAAATTATATAATTACAATTATTTAAATAATATAACAATCAATTCTACACTGTGAAAAGAGGGGGTGGGGGGGGGGGGTACTGGTAATTATCTTATGTTTAATAAGATTAAATAAAATAATAATATTTAAAATATTAATTATATTTAACTTAATTAGAATTATGATTTAATATAATAAAATAGACAATACTTATATAATAAAAATTATTTAAATAAAAAGTAATTATTTTGTGTTTAAAAAAATATTTAATTATATTTAACTTGATTAGAATTGTTTTAATAATTTAAAAAAGTAGTCAAGACTCTTATATAAAGTTTTTTAAATAATATAACATTATTTAATAAATTCTACACTGTTAAAAAAAGGGGGAAATATACTGGTAATTATTTTATAAGATTAAATAAAATAATAACACAAAAAATATTTAATTATATCTGACTTGTTTAGAATGATAATTTATTAATTAAAAACAGACACAACTCTTAAATTATATATTTAAAGTTATTTAAATAATATAATATTATTTAATAAATTCTACACTATAAAAAAAAGAAAGGGAGGGAAAGGAAAATATATTGGTAATTATGTTTAATAAGATCAAATAAAATAATATTAAAAGTATTTAATTATATTTAACTTATTATATTTTGAATTATAATTTAATTATTGAAAAAAAAAATAGCCAAGATTCCTAAATTATATAATTAAAATTATTTAAATAATAAAACTTTGTTTAATAAAATCTACACTGTAATAAGAAAGGGTGGGGGGATATACTGGTAATTATTTTAGAAGATTAAATAAAATAATAATATTAATAATATTTAATTATATTTGACTTGTTTAGAATTATGATTTAATTAAAAATAACCAAGATTTTTTAAATTATATAATTAAAATTATTTAAACAATATAACATTATTTAATAAATTCTACATTGTAAAAAGAAACGGGGGAAGATAATATACTGGTAATTATTTTGTTTAATAAGATTAAAAAAAAATAATAATATTAAAAATGTTTAATTATATTTTATACTTGTTTATAATTATTTAATAATAATAAAGGCTCTTAAATTATATAAAATAAAAATTATTTAAATACTATAACATTATTAAATAAAAATATACTTTTACAGTTACAAAAATATTTTTTTACAGTCGTTTCTGTAAAAAAACAAACAAAATAGATATGGAAAACTCCTTCATGTTAATATAGCACATTGTGCCCTAGATTAGTTTCTACAGTGAGAGTGTATGGCATGCGTCTGCAGTCTGTATTACAGTGACAGCAGGTTGTTGAATGTTCCTAATAAACACGTCTCTGCTCTTGTGTTGTGTGTACAGTCACAGCGTCCAGTGCTGCTCAGAGAAAGAGCTTTTGTTTGTGGGGTGAAAGCCGAAAGCGTCTGAACGCGGCTGTAAACGGGACATACCCAGGGTCAGACGGGGTTATATAATGAGCTGAAATCCCCATGAGATCTGTAGACGAGTGCAGGGCTTTCTGTACTCAAACATGAACTTACTGAAGGGGTTAATCCCTTGTTAAAGATTCACCAGTAATAGGGCTCTATGAAATATGAAATCTTCTTTTCTTTTTTTTTTTCTTCCTATTTAAATTTTGTCCTCCCATTTTAAGCTTACTGGACATTTTATTGGTTTTTAGTAACCAGAAAGTATGTCTAATTAATTGCAATCATGAATCTTTAATGGTTTGATTAAATGTTGATTAATAACAGTTTAATTAAAACGTATATTTTTTTCACAGCGTTTTTTTTTTTTTTTGCAATAATAGGGACCTATGTTTTTTTTATATTATTTATATATATATATATATATTCTATTTTTGTTTATTTAAATTTTTCTGATAATTAAATGAAGGCAGAAAACATTATATTATTTTATCCTTTAGGGTATATTAATATCATGCACTTTTGATCATTTTTAATTGTTCTTTGTGATTTTTTTTTAAAATTATTATTATTATTATTATTATGTTAGTAGTAATATTATTATTACATTGATTTTAATTTATATAATTTTTTCACCATTACTTGTACATTATTTATATATTTCATATGACAAAAAAATCAGAATGAAATGAAAAATATTAAAAGCATCAGTATTAAGCTCAGCAATGTTAATTCAAAATATTCTCATGGTTAAATCATTGTTAATTTAAAAATTAACAAAAAAAAAAGATTCTGTTGATTCCCTCTAAGGTTTTTTTTTTAAAGCGGTCTTAAATATCTCATTTAATTTTAATAATGATTTGCACCATGAAAATAGCCATTGAGGCAGGAATGGCATTAAAAGAAACTTTCTTGTTTTTATATTTATATCATCTGTTGATGTTTTTTTATATTCACTCCTTCACTTTCCCACACTGATGCTCAGAAATAAAGCAGATGAGAGGAAGAGTCACACAACTGAAACAGACAGAAAAAGTTAGAAAAGCACTTCCCCTTTTTTTAAGTTGTCAGACGCTCTAAACAGGAAGTACAACTTCCATAATCATCTCCAGCATAATCAAGTCATTCATTATATTCTTTAATAGCTTATATTATACTTCTACATCAATTCCTTTTATTTCCCCTGATGTACACCTGAAGCATTTTATAATTAAGTTTTTTTATGATTTCCCTAAAATTAAACAGCCTGTTTCTACTGCTGTATCTTTAAGAACTCGACCTGTTAATGAGCTCTGTGATTGGCTAACCTCTTCGCATATGAAATGAGCCACAACCCACCAAGCTGCTGAATATCCAAATAGGTGTTGATATGCTAATTAATGTACTCTAATGGCTATTCCAGAGTTTGGGAGCCAAATGTGAAAAAGCTCTACCTCCTTTAGTGGACTTTGCTATCCTAGGAACTACCAAAAGTCCAGTGTTTTGTGACCTTAGGGAGCGTGATGGGTTGTAGCGTGGCAGAAGGCTAGTTAGGTACGCAGGAGCTAAACCATTTAGGGCCTTATAGGTAAGTAATGATCATTTGTAACTGATACAGAACTTAATAGGTAGCCAGTGCAGAGACTGTAAAATTGGGGTAATATGATCATATTTTCTTGACCTGGTAAGGACTCTAGCTGCTGCATTTTGGACAACCTGTAGCTTGATTATTGACGAAGCAGGACAACCACCTAGAAGTGCATTACAATAGTCCAGTCTAGAGGTCATGAAAGCATGAACTAGCTTTTCTGCATCAGAAACAGATAACATGTTTCGTAGCTTGGCAATGTTTCTAAGATGGAAGAATGCAGTTTTTGTAACATGGGAAATATGATTTTCAAAAGACAAGTTGCTGTCTAATATAACACCCAGATTTATGACTGCAGAAGAAGTAACAGTACATCCATCTAGTTGCAGATTGTAATCTACAAGGTTCTGTGTACTGTTTTTTTTTTTTGTCCTATAAGTAATATCTCTGTCTTATCCGAATTTAATAAGAGAAAATTATTGGTCATCCAATCTTTTACATTTTTAACACACTCTGTTAGCTTAGATAATTGGGAAGTTTCATCTGGTCTCGTTGAGATATATAGCTGAGTATCATCAGCATAACAGTGGAAGCTAATTTTCCAAGGGGTAACATCTATATTGAAAATAGAAGGGGACCTAGGACGGATCCTTGTGGCACTCCATATTTTACTGATGATAAATGAGATGACTCCCCATTTAAATAAACAAAATGGTAGCGATCTAACAGGTAGGTTCTAAACCATCTTAGAGCCTGCCCTTGAATACCTGTATAGTTTTGTAATCGATCTATGAGTATGTCATGATCTATGGTGTCGAACGCAGCACTAAGATCAAGTAAGACTAGAAATGAGATGCAGCCTTGATCTGACCCAAGAAGCAGGTCATTTTAACAAGTGCAGTTTCTGTGCTATGGTGGGGCCTAAAACCTGACTGAAATTCTTCATACAGATCATTTTTGTGCAGGAAGGTGCTCAATTGAGCAGACACAACTTTTTCTAAAATTTTACATAAATGGAAGATTTTAAATAGGCCTATAATTTGCCAGTTCACTAGGATCTAGTTTTAATTTCTTAATAAGAGGCTTAATAACTGCCAGCTAAATGTACAGGGTACAGGATCTAATAAACATGTTGTTGGTTTAGATACAGTGATAAGTTTATTTAGCTCTTCCTGTCCTATAGTTGTAAAGCACGGCAGTTTATCTTTGGGTGCGATGGATGAAACTGAAGTGTTAGACGCTGTAGAATCTACATTCGCTATTGTATTTCTAATGTTATCTATTTTATCAGTGAAGAAATTCATAAAGTCATTACTATTTAACGTTGGTGGAATATTTGAATCAGGTGGCGTCTGGTAATTTGTTAATTTAGCCACTGTGCTAAATAAAAACCTTGGATTGTTTTGGTTATTTTCTATGAGTTTGTGGATATGCTCTGCCCTAGCAGTTTTTAGAGCCTGTCTATAGCTGGACATACTGTTTTTCCATGCAATTCTAAAAACTTCCAAGTTAGTTTTTCTCCATTTGCGTTCAAGACTACGAGTTACTTTCTTGAGAGAGTGAGTATTACTGTTATACCATGGCACAGTACGTTTTTCTCTAACCTTTTTCAATTTGATGGGGACAACAGCTTCTAATGTTTTAGAGAAAATAGTGCCCATGTTGTCAGTAATTTCGTCTAATTCATGTGTATTTTTGGGTACAAATAGCAGTTGAGATAGATCAGGCAGGTTATTTGTGAATCTGTCTTTGGTGGCTGGAACAATAGTTCTGCCCAGACGGTAACGCTGAGACATATAGTTAATATCAGTTATACGCAGCATGCACGATACAAGGAAATGGTCTGTAATATCATCACTTTGAGGTACAATATCTATAGCAGTAAGATCGATTCCATGCGATATAAATCTAGTGTATGATTAAAACGATGAGTGGACCCGGTGACATTTTGCTTGGCTCTAAAAGAGTTTATTAGGTCAGTAAACGCAAGTCCTAATGCATCGTTTGTATTATCAACGTGAATATTAAAATATGCAAATGATATGCTAATGAGCCATGTTGGCAGTTCAGTAGATGTTTTGTAAAGAGGCAAGTTTGAATTGTGATCATCTACTTTCAGCAAACTTTGATCAGTGCTGATATGATTGGTGCATTGTGTTATCATGTGTACAGCACAGGGTCAGTATCTGGACTCATGATCTTCTACCCAGCATGCATCAGCACTGACCACAGCGCAGAGAACAAACAGCGAGCTGAACAGACGTTTATTATGCGGCGAGAGATGTGAAACTACAGAATGAAGTGGTGTGTGTTCGGTGCCCGCTGGTGTTTTCACAGCGAGTGAATGAAGAAATCGATGGCTCCTCAGATGTTTGATGGCAGAGTAAAGCTGTGACTGCAGACTCTGACCTGTGTGTAAAGAGGAATAATTCAGTCCACATCCACAGTGACGATCAATACGCCACATCGATCTGCCCGCAGGGTAATATTTCTGTAAAGGATTGCCCTCGTGTTCGAGGGACCCTGCAGGACTGGCTCCTGTAGATTATGCATGAGATTCACTGCTACTCAATAACGGCGTAATCTGCTCTTTTCGGTCGTGTGGAAGGCTAATCTGCTGTAAATTGCTCTTTATTTCTTGAATAATGTTGTGTCGTGTGAAATCTAGCAGGAATTTTGACACTAACGGCGTGAAGTCTGGTTACTCTGGATGAAACCGCAGAATTAGGGGCCGTTCACAACCCTCTACGGACACCTTTGCAATCGAATCACCATTGGCTAGTAATACTTTATAATACTTGCCATACTTTACTATATATATGTAGCACAGCTTTTTAAGTATCTGAAAGTATGCTATTAACATCAGTCAGTCAAGCATTATAATATGATAATCAAGTATTATTTAATAATAGAAGTTTGGTAATTGTAATTAAAGCTTGGTAACTATGTATGAATGCAAATTAGTCATTTTAACTAAACTTAAGACTGGTGTTGGTGCTTTTTTTGGCCATTTAGGGGGGAAAACAACAAATTG
This sequence comes from Carassius carassius, assembly GCF_963082965.1. Taxonomy (NCBI): domain Eukaryota; kingdom Metazoa; phylum Chordata; class Actinopteri; order Cypriniformes; family Cyprinidae; genus Carassius; species Carassius carassius. The sequence goes on along the minus strand of NC_081776.1, from coordinate 671,871 downwards.
GTGAAAAAATGGGAAAAAGCTAACAATAATACTGATAAAATTATATTAATAATAGTATTATTATAAGAATTCTACTAAGAAGAACAAAACAAACACGCTAATGATTAACAAGCTGCTGGATTCATGAATATTACTGAAATCAAAACAAGGATGATGATTTTGTTTATATGTAGCGCATCAAAAATCTGCATGTTATGTAAGACTCTCTCGCTTTAATTCACTTTGTGCGTGTGAGAGAAAGTGACAGCGAGTCATGTGACTTCGCACTAGAGTTTAGGGTACGCCAAATACACAAACACGGGTGCGCTGCCTATCCATTGAGATAATATCACAGACCACTCAGTGTTTGGCGAGTGAAAATATATCTGTGCTGAACTTGTACTTCGCCTCCAGCTCACACACTGGTGAATAAAATCTGAGAATTTATCAGCCATTGGCTAATATTAGACATCATTTAGTCGCCCAGAGCGAAGATTTAGTTGCATATATGAGTGATTTACTCGCAATGTAGAGGGTTGATTCACACAGAACCTGTCTTCTGAAGCATTTCTCTGAGCTACTTTATTTGTTTAAGGGAGAAGAACAGCGCTGATGAACAGTGATCGTGTTTCCTTGGTTACCGCTGTAAACAAGCCAGCGCTGCGCTGATAAACAGCAGTGATAGTGTTTCCTTGGTTACCGCTGTAAACAAGCCAGCGCTGCGCTGATAAACAGCAGTGATACAGTGTTTCCTTGGTTACCGCTGTAAACAAGCCAGCTCTGCACTGATGAACAGCAGTGATAGTGTTTCCTTGGTTACCGCTGTAAACAAATCAACGCTGCGCTTATGCAAAGCAGTGATACAGTGTTTCCTTGGTTACCGCTGTTAACAAACCAGCGCTGCGCTGATGAACAGCAGTGATAGTGTTTCCTTGGTTACCGCTGTAAACAAATCAACGCTGTGCTGATGAGAAGCAGTGATAGTGTTTCCTTGGTTATCGCTGTAAACAAACCATCGCTGCACTGATGAACAGGAGTGATACAGTGTTTCCTTGGTTACTGCTGTAAACAAACCAGCGCTGCGCTGATGAACAGCAGTGATACAGTGTTTCCTTGGTTACTGCTGTAAACAAACCAGCGCTGCACTGATGAACAGCAGTGATAGTGTTTCCTTGGTTACCGCTGTAAACAAATCAACGCTGCGCTTATGCAAAGCAGTGATACAGTGTTTCCTTGGTTACCGCTGTTAACAAACCAGCGCTGCGCTGATGAACAGCAGTGATAGTGTTTCCTTGGTTACCGCTGTAAACAAATCAACGCTGTGCTGATGAGAAGCAGTGATAGTGTTTCCTTGGTTATCGCTGTAAACAAACCATCGCTGCACTGATGAACAGGAGTGATACAGTGTTTCCTTGGTTACTGCTGTAAACAAACCAGCGCTACGCTGATGAACAGCAGTGATACAGTGTTTCATTGGTTACAGCTGTAAACAAATCAACGCTGCGCTGATTAACAGCAGTGATAGTGTTTCCTTGGTTACCGCTGTAAACAAACCAGCGCTGGACTGGTGAACAGCAGTGATACAGTGTTTCCTTGGTTACCGCTGTTAACAAACCAGCGCTGCGCTGATGAACAGCAGTGATACAGTGTTTCATTGGTTACCGCTGTAAACAAACCAGCGCTGCGCTGATGAACAGCAGTGATACAGTGTTTCCTTGGTTACCACTGTAAACAAACCAGTGCTGTGCTTATGAACAGCAGTGATACAGTGTTTCATTGGTTACCGCTGTAAACAAATCAACGCTTCGCTGATGAACAGCAGTGATAGTGTTTCCTTGGTTACCGCTGTAAACAAACCAGCGCTGGACTGGTGAACAGCAGTGATACAGTGTTTCCTTGGTTACCGCTGTAAACAAATCAACGCTGCGCTTATGAACAGCAGTGATAAAGTTTTTCCTTGGTTACCGCAATCAGAAAAATCACTGAAAAATGTATAATAATAAAAAAAATAATAATAATTTTACTATCAGTTGTGCTGTAAAATAAATATTATTGTTATTATTATTATTAATAATAATAAGTATAATAGATACACAATTTTCTACTATACTGTTATAATTCATATTAATATATTTATTTAGTAGAAGTAACACAAGTAATATTCATATAGTCATATAAATAATCACAAACATTTTTGGCAAAATTGTGCAGCCTTACAAAGAAGTGCAGCAAACTTGGGTATTTTTTATATGTGCCAATCACATTTGTTTTCAGAAAAATCACAGAAAATTATTTTGTAAAAATGTTTTTAAGATAATAAAATGTAATGTTGTATACCATAGAGTTGTGTAATAGTGTGGTTGTGTGTACTAGAGCCTTGTGTAACTGTGTGTGTGTGTGTGTGTGTAAGAATGGTTTGGTCTTGAATCACCGCAGTGTTGTGTAAGTTTGTCTCAATCTTGTCTCAACACTAGGACACACACACACCCTGCATGTGAACCTGTTAGTTTATAAAAATGAATGCAAGTGTGTGTGTTTGTTTCTGCTGCAGAACTTGTTTAATCAGTGTGTATGTGTGTGTGTTCCTCTAGGGTGCTGATAAGGGAAGGAAAGGTCCGGATGGTCTCAGTGCGTTCGAGGCGGCCGAGAGCGATGCTATTAAAGCTCTACTGAAGTGAGTCGGACGCTGCCGGCAGCGGAGAGGTTCTGACCACAACCACTGGATCCAGCAAACACACACTCACGCACAAACCTCTCTGTCTCGGCCCGCTGGCTGCTGTAGCTCCTTTAGGTTTCCTTTTTTTATTTTTATTTTCTCTCCATGTCCTTTGTATTTGATTTTGGGGAGGGGCTTAATTTCCCCTCTAGTTGATCGGAGTCAGCCATTGGCTAATGGACCTGTCACTCATGCCTCCCATGTGGACCAATGGGAACGCCTGTCTAACACCACTAAACACGGACTTTAGAGTACAGACTACAGTGAGTGAGCGAGTGTGTGATGATGAGGTATGATAACGTGTACTGTTAATTAGAAACGAGTTGTTTGTATAGTTCATAGATCTGATGAATTTCCCTGCATTCCTGCCCGAGGATTCCCTCCTTCAGCTCAACGACGTTCCCGTCGCATTAGATGTTTAAAGAACAAATATTACAGATGCTTGAATCGTTCTGCTGACGTGCACGTTTGCTTTTGTGCCCCTTTGATCTTGTGTTGTTGTGGCAGAAATAAATGCTGTGCGCTTGTAAAGTGTTAAACAGGTTTTGTCTCTCTCTCTCTCTCTCTCTCTCTCTCTCTCTCTGTCTCTGTCTCTGTCTCTCCCTCTCCCTCTCCCTCTCCCTCTCTCTGTCTCTGTCTCTGTCTCTCTCTCTCTCTCTCTTTGCATGATGGTGTTTTAGCTTTCAATAGTCTTGAACCGAGATTCACATCGATCAGCGAATGAGCATTTAAAACATCCATATCTGCTATTGTTGTGAAAAATTCCTTTGAAAACAAATAAAACGATTTCAAATTATCTGTTTGATTTTGTCTAATTTCCAGTTTCAACCGAAGCGTATTATATATTATGTGTGTATAATTATGAGAGTATATATATATATATATATATATATATATATATATATATATATATTTATTTATTATTATTAATTCATATTAAATATTGTAAATATATATTTATGTATACAATTTGTACCCATATGTTTTTGTTGTTCAATTAATATATATATATATATATATATATATATATATATTATTGCTATTTAATACATTTAAGTATGCATTTAAGTTATTTTTGTTTGTTTTGAATACATTATTTATATATATATATATGTTTAGTTTAATACATTAATATTAAATATATATATATATATATATATAAATTATATATTGGTTAAATTTTTATTCATATATTTTTGTTGTTCAAGGAATATATGTGTGTGTATATATATATTTATGTTATTTATTACTGTTTAATATATTTATATTAAGTATGCATTTAAGATTTTTTTAAATAGATTTATAATATAATTATAAATTTATATGAATAAATATAATTTTATTCATATATTTTTTATTAATGAAGATAGATAGATAGATAGATAGATAGATAAATAAAATGTACCTATAAATGTGTTACCCCTTAAAAATAATTATTTTAATTTATGACAACGCTGTTTTTCGTTTACTTTTTATATTAACTTTATTTTTCAAGTTTGTTTTTATTTAATTTTAATCATTAAAATAACTTGTAACACTTCACAGTTTTACCAGTCGCTTCCTAAATAATAATGTTAAAGTTGCCTAATGCTATATTGTAAAGTGTTACACTTGGTGATGTCATCAGAACCTGGACTAATCGACTGATACAGTGAAACGAGCGCAGGGATTCGATCATGGGGTTTTTTTTCTTTAATTAAGTGATTTTGTTAATTACTGATCTCCTCTGCGAGTCTCACACCTTTGTCTCTGTCACAACACAAAGAAGTCAATTATTCAGGTGCTGCACGACTGAGAAAGTTTAATGGCACCTTCAGTTTTTCACGACGGTCCATGAATATCAAACAGCTGGTTTTGTTTTGTCTGTGATCGATGTGACGATAAACACATCAGAGACCGTTTACTGTCTTAATGTGTTCTGAAGAAACTCAAGTGTTTGTCTTCAGTATCTTTTATCAGAATGTAATAACTTTCTCCACCTTTGACTTTCCTCTCTGCCCGACTTCAGTTGAAGTCATTAAAATGCCTGTTTCTGGCAGAACAATGGGAGTTTTTCATCAGAATTTCTAAATGAATCCAAGAGAGAAGTGTTTCTCAACAGGGGCAATATAACACCGTATGCTTTCTTGTTTAGAAAAATAATGTACTGTATATAAATTCTTCCTATTTTGCTGATTGGCTGCGGTTGGTTTGAATGCCAAGTTTCTAAAGAGTCATAAATGTTGTTTTGCTTCTTTGGAAACTAATGATAATGATATTTCAAGCAATGTTGCATTCAGTTACATATACGTAAAATTATTCAATATATGGGTTAAAAAACATGCAGTTTTTATTATAGCTGACACCGAACTGACAAAAAAAACAAGATTGGAAATTTAATGAACTCATAACAAAGATATGTTTCCACATCTTAGGTTTCTTTGAGTATTTGTGAGCAAATATTCTCACAAATTGTTACATTTCGTCCATGTGCATGTGTAAATGTGTCCCTGGAGCACAAAAGCAGTCTTAAGTCTATGGGGTGTATTTGTAGACACAGTCAAAAAAAACATTAGACAGATTTTTTTTTTATGCCAAAAACAATTAGGATGTTTAGTAAAGATCATGTTCCATGAAGATATTTTCCTACTGGAAATATATCAAAACTTAATTTTTGATTAGTGATATGCATTGTTAAGAACTTAATTTGGACAATTTTAAAGATGATTTTCTCAATATTTAGATTTCTTTGCACCCTCAGATTCCAGATTTTCAAACAGTTGTATCTCAGCAAGATATTGTCTGATCCTAATAAACCATACATCAATCAAAATATTATTTATTCAGCTTTCAGATGATGCATAAATCTTAATTTCAAAAAATAAAAAATACAAAAATTACCATCTCCACAATGCACCCCCCCCCCCCTAAAAAAATAAAAAATTCAAGATATTCTCAAAAAACATAATATTTTCTAAAACTAAGGGTTAAATCAGTCATGAAAACAGTCATATCACAGCAGTAAAAGAGCTATGAAAGAACACAGTAAAATCTCTTCTGTAAAAATGGATTAATTCTAAACGGGATTTTCATCAAGTCTCTTTATATTTGGGGCAAATTTCAACACCACCGAAGCTGCAGAACAGCACTGGAAATCACCAACACGATTAAAAACTCTTTTTTAGACCGATTTATTGGATCCTTGAATAAAATCTAATGAGCTCATTCATTTGAATGGTACTGTGATTATGAACACATAATAATAATCAACTTTAATATTCATAGAAGACGATCAGACTGGCTTTTATTTGATGGGGGGCGGTGAGGGACCTAGATAATGAGGTTGCCAGAATTATACCCAATTATCTCTCTCTCTCTGTGTGTGTCTCTCTTAACTTTGCCTTTCCTTTCAAGTGAACTCAAGACTTCAGCCCTGTTTAGTTTTTTTTTTTCCTGATGTCCGAGAGCCACACTGCTGTTACCTGCATACTATTTCCCATCTTATCTCACTTTTGAAGAATTAAAAGCCTTACGCTCGTGTTCCAGACCAAATTCAGTTTAATCTCGAGGGTTTGCATTACTGGTAGAATCGCCCGCTGTGCTAATTAGCACGTGCATGTTCACTTCCTGTCTGTCTCATTACGGTTGCCTTACAGAACTCCATACAGAACGACGGCTCGTGATCAGCTACTCTGAAATTATGCTTAATGAAGGATCAAATCCAAAACACCTCGATTTATGTTATTTGTATTCGCAATTATGACCAAAAGACCTTACACTTGTATTAAGTACCGTGGTTATAACATGCTACGGAACGTTTTCAGACTTTTCAGACTGTGTGTGTGTGTGTGTTTCTTAAGTAGATCCAAAGGAAACATGCTGTGAAATTTCCCTCTTTCCTCCCGATCAGAGTCCGGCCTCCTCATTCGCTGGGAAATCGATGGCCGCTGGACTGCTATTAAAGCGGGTTTAATTGCAAATAAAAGAAGATTTATCACTACTGCCTGTATGTAGAGGAGCACTGCTGCATTCTGGGTAATGAGCTGAGGGGGTGGACGGTGCTCTGCTTCACACTGATCCTCTCACTCACTGACACACAGATGTGCATCTGCTCCAAAACCTAGTTGGCTGCCTAGGTAGGCAGTATTTTAAGGGGGCACAGGTGCACTACAGCGACAAAGCTGATCTAAATAGTATAAATCATCTGCACACCATTTATTGCATGCCTTCTGATTGATAGTTTTTTATCACCAGAGGATGAACATGGAAGACCGTTTACCAGTTCTAAGACGCTTTCTGTGTTTCATCTCAGTTGGTGTGCTGCCTTAGAAGGGTGCTGCCTATGTAGACAGCAAACAGCACAGGAGTTGACTAGGTTTTGGAGCAGAGCTACAGATTGGGAGGACTTTTGGAGCTGCGATTGCAGCAAATCCTGGAAGAGGCCTAGGAAGTGAAGTCTTGGATCTTTGTTTGTTTTCGCTGGAATGGTGAGTCTCTAAATAGTTTGGCGTCTGTAGAGGAAGTGGGCCTGCTGGAGCATCGCTAGCCTTGATTCTGTTCTCAGAAACCATCCGAGATGGAAACAACAATCAGTCTGCTGTCAGAGCGACAAATGTTCGGGGAAACCTGCAAGAAGGGTCATACATTGAGTTTGAGATACTTAATACGAGGAATCCAGAGAGAAAAGTCCCTCGGCTGTCAGATAGAGATGCATGCAATATCTTGCCTTTATTTCAGTCTTATCAGACCTGCTAGATGTTCTGTAGAATCACATTACACTCTCAAAAACAAAGGTTCAATAGAAAAACCCTCAATTCCATTGAAGAACCTTTCAGTGAGCAATAGTTCCGCTCCTTGATTCTGATTGGCTGAGCCGCATTCCAAGCTGTTTTAAATAACTACAAAGTAACATACACCTTTGTTTATGTTTGTGTGTTGCTCGGCAACCGGTTTGTTGCAACAACAACTGTTTCTGAGGAGTTATATTGTTTGGAATAACTGTTTTATAAAAGCAATAAGCCCCGTGAAGCCAGTGAATATATAACAGCTGACGGGGTTTTAGTCTCTAGTTGTGTCTAAAAATGCCCATTAGCTGTTATATATTCACTGTAAACCACGGCTTCACAGGGATTATTGCTTTAAAGAACAGTGTTCTTTTTCTGAGGAACATTTTAATAATCTAAGAATCTTGGTTCTATGGAAGCCGTTTCTGCCATGGAATAACAATTTTTTTTAACGGTAATTACAGCTTTTTATCTCAGAATTCTGACTTTTTTGTTACAGTTCTGAATTGATATCTCACGATTCTGACTTTGTTTCGTGCAATACTGAGAAAGAAAAAAAAGTCTGAAAATATGTAAGATGTTAACTTGCAATTGTAACTAGATGTAAACTCTTAATTCTGAGAAATCAAAAAGTCAGAACTGTGAGATATGAACTAGAAATTATGTAAAAGTGTCCGAATTAAAGTTGCAGTTACCTTAACCTTTAATTTTTATTGCGTGACAGAAACAAAAAGTCAGAGTTGCGAAATGTAAACTGAATTCTGAGGGAAAACTCAGTTGTGAGAAAAAAAAAAGTCTAAATTCTGAGTTTGTTTCTCACAATTCTCATAATTCAGAGATAAAAAGTAAAAAGGATGCAATGCATCAAAACAGAACTATTGTGGATTGGAAAGGTTCTTCATGGAACCATCAATGCCAAAAAACGTTATTTTTAAGACGACAGTAAAGCTAACACATTATCCTTCTGATCTCCTCCTGATTTAATGCAGAATATCCCTCGACGCTTCAGCTGTTCTCTGTTCTCTGTAATCACAGTATGGCCATATTGTGGGGTTTTATGGCTCGATCTGAAGTTAGAGAGCTGAGAAGTGAAGTTGGAAACTGTGATTGTAATCAGAGAGCTGCTGGGTAAAACATGTCTGACAGCCCAACGTTACAGAGCCCATGATAAATGAACAGATGAGATAATATTGCCCCTCGCAGTCCGGCACCGGGACAGTAACTGAGAATTGATTCTTTTATAAAGGAGCTTCTGCATTACGGTATTGATGGAGCTGCATTTCACTCGCCCAGACGTTTTTAATGCACTGATCTTTTGTTGTGTGCCGTAACGACATCTTATGGCATCTTGTTTATTGCTGTGATGAGGAGGCGCCACTGAGCTCTTCATCACTCCCCAATTGGCTTCCTTAAAATATAACACGATGCCAGGATGTCTCTCGGCTAATGAGACCCTCTGGCTCCATGAGCGGCTCGCTGAAGAGACCTGATGATTAGTGTCTGGAGCACACGGGGAACCTTCTGCACCTGTCGGATTCTGACCCTTGTGAGATGCTGCCAGGTCTGATTGTGCTTCAGTTCTAATTTGGTCAAAACAAGGTGTCTTTGTGTAAAGGAAATGGTGATTAGGCCTAAAAATGTTGTGGATGTAGACAGAGGCTCACTGGGGTTTGGATCAGAACTCGTCACACACTCTTCTTGTCTGAGAAGAGAGACAATGAGACAACTATGACTTTTCTCGTAATGAAAAAAAAAAATGATAATGAGAATTGCGAGATATAAACTGTTGCAGTTCTGGAAAGAAATGTAATTGCAATCTTTTATCTCATAATTCAGCTTTTTTTTCTCCACGATTATGACTTTTCGTGCAAATCTATGTCAGAATTGAGAGAATTGTTTCTGACGAAAAATAAACAAGCTAAGTGCAACTTTTTAACTCACAATTATGAGATAAAAAATTACCTTTATTTCATTCCGTGGATGAAATTAACCTAAAACCACAATTTAAAGTTTTTTATACTTTATTTTAGCTAATCGCCAATGCATAATTTCTCATTTTTAATTCATTCAAACGGATGAAACTACAAGAACAAAAACAAAAACTGAAATATAAACTAATTTAAATTCTAAAGACATTTAAAAAAAAGATTAACAAAATTACTGAAACTTTAAAACTAAACTTAAAAGAAAATACATTTTAAAATAATAATTTTAAAATTTAAAACTATAATACTGTATCCCACAGTGCAATGCACTCAAATTGATCTTGAGTTCCAAGTGCAAATAATATATATATATATTTTGTTTTTTAGTAAGCAAGTATGTTAGACTAGACTAGATATGTTTTGAATGGAAAAGAGCAGCACGAACATTCTGCTAAATGTCTCCTTTTGTGTTCTTCGGGAAAAAGTGAGTAATTCAGGTTTTGAGTGACGTGATATTAATGAAAGTGTTCATTTCTGGCTCTGACCGTGGTTGTTCTGGGTCTGTTTGTTGGAGAAATGTCATCTCTGCAGCTCCTCGCCTCCTCTGGTCGCGGTTTCTTCACTTTTTCGCCTCTGTGGATGAATTTTGTGTCGCTCGGCTTGCCAAAGTCACCGATACAATCCATGAGCAGGTGCATTTCCACTGCGGTATCAGATACAGGAGATCTCTGTAGCTCTGCTAATAAACCTGATCTGGTGCTGGAGAGAAACACACACACACACACATGGGCTTATCTGAGCGGATATGACAGGAAGATACCCCAGAGTGAGAGCAGTTTAATGGAAGAAGTAAAGTTTTGTTATTGGGGGCTGAGATAGGCTTTGTGATTAATTACATGTCTCTCTCTCTCTCTCTCTCTCTCTCTCTCTCTCTCTCTCTGAAGTGAAAGGCGCTGGCCTGTGACTAATATTTATGAGTCTCGGTCACATCTGACATTTCCCAGCACTTCTGAACTTCTGTTTTTTCTGCATCTGTTAAAAGTCGTTTGCATTAGTTTGTTTACTTCCCTCTTTTGCTGTGCACATTCAAAAGCCATTCATACAGAACTAGTACCAGAAGTCCAGGGATGGTAACAAAGAACAAAAAATTAGAAAGCTAAACAATGTATTTTTGAATATTTTGGGGTAATCATTTATGCATTTGAAAACAGGGTTTTGCTTTAGAACATTACTAATATTTAAAACTTATAGTATATACTATTAGAGTGTGGGTTTTACTGCTTTTTAATGAATCCAGTGAAAGGCTTTGTTTATTTTCAAAGAAAACTATAAAACGGGAAATGACAGCATAGAGAAGTCAGAGCTCATGTTTGTGTTAAAAGATGCTTAAAAATATCAAAATATTTTTTTTAATTTAGTTATTATACATTTTCTTATATTATTTCATATTTTTATTATTTTATTATTGAAAATCCCAATGTATTAATGATTTTTAAAAAATGTTAGTAAAAATATTATTTGTTAAAAATTATAGTTAACTAAAATCTTGAATTATATCTGTAAAATTATTTACAACATTTCTAATTTAGTTTAATTCATAACACTAAAATAATTTAAATGAAATTAATTAAAATACATTTTTAAAAATTATAAAAAATACTCAAATAAATACTAAAGATGCTAAACCTTGAACTAGAATCAAATATATATATATATATATATATATATATATATATATATATATATATATATATATATATATATATATATATATATATATATATATATATATATATTCAAGCTGTAAGGAAGAAAAATATGATGTAATATGAGTTTTTATTATTAAATCTAATTGTTTGTTCCAAATGCTATAAATATTATTTTTTTCAAGAACGAGACATTCCTAAGAACTTCTTAATGGGCTTTCGTGACAGTAATCTGACAGAACGCAGCCGGCCGTCTCGAGATCTGGTGTTTTAAAGGAGGATTTGCTTGACTGAAGGAACAACAGTTTGTCATCTGAATATGAACGCGATGTAAAAACTCACACCTGATCTCAGAAATGTGAATAATCTCTCCAGCACGCTTTCTCTTCCTGTGCTAATAGTCTGGAAACACCATCCTCGGACCTAAAAATGCATCTGACGCTACTTTCCTTCAGGTCCAATCTGTCATGAGCTCCACGGATGCTTTTGGTTTCACTGGAAGCTTCCTGGAAACCCAGATTAAATCACAGTGTTTTTCCATTGAAAATCTTTCGGGAGCCAAAGGCACAACTCCATGTTGTTGTTTTCATTTGGTTTATATGCTGCATATTTTCATGTTCAGGTGAGAGTTCTGTTGAATTATTATTTCTGCTGTATTATTGTGCTTTTTTAAGCGATTGGATTTTCACCAGCTGATAAAGCGGGGCAAATAAATCTCATAAAACACTGAAGGAGAGACACAGAAATACAGCTAAAGCCACTACAAGCTTCGCTTCATAAAGCTGTCTGGCCTTTCTTCAGATCCGTCTTTAGAGATCAGCCGTTAATACGCCGTCTGAGCTTCATTTGGGAAGTTTCTGAGCGTCAGAGATGCTCTTTGGCTTCTCCTGAGGAATGTTGTGCGAGATCCAGACTGGTGTTTTGCGTTCATGCTTCACGTGTTTCCCTGAGGCTCAAGAAAACCTTCACAGCTCCACCGAGAGAAGAAAAGAGATTAAAGATATTAAATATTCCAAATACATGCACTTTTATTACAGACGAGTGAGTTTCGAGAGGTCATATTTGACTTTTTCCCAGCTGAAGTTCCCTTATAGTATTAGTCAAGGAAGCAAAAACAGATGTAAAATCATTTTTGACCTGCTTTCAGACCCTTACGTTAATTAATTAGACTGTTTTTGTGCAGCTTTATTCTCTACATGACCTGTTTCTGGACATGAGAGACTTCAGATTTGAGTCTTAATTAATGTATATCAAATATTTATTTGGCGTAATGTTCCATAAATTCACTTTAAGAAAGTTTTGTCCTGACGTTTATATAACTATTAAAAATCATTAGTGAGAGTTGTGAGAATGTTTCCTGTTAGCTGGGAAAGAACCAGCGCAGTGATGTCACTGTTAGAATGTTTGAGCGTGTTGCTAAGTAACAGGCTGTCAATCATAAACTCCCTCATCGAGTACAGTGGCAATCGAAAGTTTGGGCACCCCTTGCAGAATCTGTGAAAATGTGAATAATTTTAACAAAATAAGAGAGATCATACTAAATACATGTTATTTTTTATTTCGTACGGTCCTGAGTAAGATATTGTACATAAAAGATGTTTACAAATCCACAAGACATTTTTTTTTTAAATAACTCCATTCAAAAGTTTGTGAACCCTTGGTTCTTAATACTGTGTGCTGTTACCTGATGATCCACGACTCTCTTTCTGTTTTGTGATGGTTGTGCATGAGTCCCTTGTTTGTTCTGAACAGTTAAACTGAGAACTGTTCTTCAGAAAAATCCTCCAGCAGTGACTGTATGATTTTTGAGATCCTTTTTTTCACACTGGGGACAATTGAGGCCCTCGAACACAACTATTAAAAAAGGTTCAAACGTTCACTGATGCTCCAGAAGGAAACACGATGCATTAAGAGAAAACTTTTGAACACGATGAAGATGTCCAAATTTTTATTATTTTGTTGAAATATAATTTTTTTTCCATTTAGTTCTGCCCTTCGTAAGCAACAGTAGATACTTGTATGTTTCCAGAACACAAATTAAGTACAATTTACATTGATCTTCAAATTCCTAAAGTTTTTTCTTAATGCATCTTGTGCACATTTTCACAGATTCTGCATGGGGTTCCCAAACTTTCGAATGCCACTGTATTCATGAGCTGTGTGGATTCCTTCAGCATACAGTATGAAGACTCAGAGTTTCATCCATTTCTGTTTCTGCTGTTTGTCTGCGTTTAGAGCTCTCTTTGTCTGAATTAATAATGGAAAGCAGTTTAATGCGCCACTGACTTGTGCCGTTTTCAGCCTCTCTGCTAATAAAGGCTCGTGTTTGATCAGATAAACACCTCTCCGAGTGCAGTCAATTTGTTTTCTGCGAGAGCGTCTTCATTCTCTGTTGTTGGAACAGCGGGAGACTTTAATCTGATCCAAGAACTCTTACCTTTAGACTTTAAATTGGAAAAAATAAAAACAACAACAACAAACTGAGGTCACATATTTATCAATGCATGCTGTTTAAAAAAAATTGCAGTAGAATATATATATGTATATGTACAGTTGTGCTCATAAGTTTACATACCCCTTGAAGAACATGCAAAAGGTTAATAATTTTAACAAAATAATAAGAATCATGAAAATTGCATGTTATTTTTATTAAGTACTGTTTTGAATAAGCTATTTCACACATTACAGACGTTCATATATACTCCAGAAGACAAAATAATAACTGGATTTATAAACATGATCCGGTTCAAAAGTTTACATACCCTTAAATATTAATACTGTGTGTCATTTCCTGGATGATCCACGACTGAGGTGAAGTGAAAACATTTATTGATGCTCGAGAAGGAAACACGATGCATTAACAGTCTGGGTGAAAACTTTTTGAATTGGATGATCAAGGTAAATTCTGTTCAAAAGTTTTCACCCCCCTGGCTCTTAATCCATCGTGTTTCCTTCTTAAGCATCAGTAAATGTTTTCACCTTTTGTAATTGTTACGTATGAGTGCCTCAATTGTCCTCAGTGTGAAAAGATAGATCTCAAAATCATACAGTCACTGATGGAAAGGGTTCAAATATGCAGAAGTTGCTGGAAACCCAAAGAATGTGCTGGAGCTGGAGGATTTTTCTGAAGAAAAACAGGCAGTTGAACTGTTCAGAACAAACGAGGAACTCATGAACAATTATCACAAAACATAAACACAGTCGTGGATCATCCAGGAAATGACACAGCGTATTTATATTCATATAAATACATATATGTGAACATTTGGGCGGCATTACGCAAATATTTCCACATAGTGATGTAGAGATGTGGGGGCGTGTTTAAACGAGGTGTCTTAGGGGGCGTGGCAGAGTCAAAACTTTGATAAAGAATATCTCTTTGGGTTTGAGACTCTTTGCAACTTTACAGATCTTCTTCATGCACCAAGAGCTTGTCACACTCCAAAGAGAAAGGAAAAATTGAAATCACATCACATGACCTCTTTAAACAGCACCAGCGCGCATCCAACGTTTCATCTGACAGAGCACGAATAATCAGCATTCATCTCATGTTTGCTCTAATGTTTCGGAGAATTTGATGATGTTTCATCAGCAGTGCTGAATTGAGTCTTAACCACGTCCCATTTCGCGCGCTTTCTGTCTCTGTCTCGCTGAGTTTAATTGCCTTTGAGTGCGCGCTCCTGCAATTAAGCTGTCAGGCGCTCTCTCTGGACGACCGTCACCTCACTCCAATCACACTCAGTGCATTTATTTCAGTCTGTGGGAAAGCGTGGCTGTCCAGAACATATTTCCATTAGTGCGATTATCCCACGTCCATGCGTCTGTCTCTGCAGATGCGGTGAAGTTAATGTGCTGTCAGTCAGTTCAGCGTTTACTGTATGAGCTCACGCTGCTCCCAGTGTTTGACCACACATATAGAGTCAAGTTTACTTTCCTGAGGTTCACTTCTCAAGGTTTTTTTTTTTATTGTTAGGAGTAAGAAGCATCAGTTGACTTTTGCTGCTATACAGTAGTATAGTTTACACACGCTCTAGTTGTTCCAATCATATGTGAGCACAAAAGCAGTCTTAAGTCTCTGGGGTGTATTTGTAGAAACAGCCAAAAATACATTGCATGGGTCAAAATGATAAATTTTTCTTTTCTGCCACAAATCATTAGGATATTAAGTAAAGATCATGTTCCATGACGATATTTAGTAAATTTCCTACCGTAAATATATCAAAACGTAATTTTTGATTAGTAATATGCATTGATAAGAATTCATTTGGACAACTTTAAAGGCGATATTTTCAATATTTTTTGCACACCCTCAGATTCCAGAGTTTCACATAGTTGTATCTAAGCTACACATTGTCTGATTCAAATAAACCATAGATCAATGGAAAGCGTGTTCATTCAGATTTCAGAAGATTTTCAGAAGACATGTATGTATAGGTAGATGCGCTGTTAGCGGCCATATTGGAAAGGTCAAAACCAGTCCGTAAGTTACCTGTATGTCTGCAAGCCTCTGTATGAATATCTTATTGACTTAAGCAAATGCAAGATGAAGCCGTTAGCTAACACCACATTTAAAAGGTGCTATAGTTCAAAATCAGCCAAAGACTTACAAAGTATGGAGAAAAAATACTGTAAATATCCTCTTTCTCACTTAACAAATATAAGGTTTAAGACACTTTTGCTAACGCACCCGTACTTCTGAATGTTCTCGGAATATCCAAAATGTCCAAATGTTTTTTATTTGTATCCTTTTCGAATGATTCTATTTTATCATTTAGCATTATAGGAATGTAATGTTCTCCAAACGTTCCGAAACAAAAGTAACATTTAAAAATCACAGTGGAGAACTTTTCAATTCTTCAACTTAGCATGAAGCTCTCAGTCTACTTTAAATAAATGCATTTTTTGTACCAGAGAGGACGATTTGAGTCCTGAACATTACAGTGTGTTTTATAGTGTACTGAATTATTTAATTTGATACGATTTTTCATCTGATTACTGCACTTTTATCTCAGGAGAGACCGCTGAGAGCAGCTCTGTTTTCCCTGCACACTCTCTCTTTGTTCTGTCTCAGAGTTTTCATTGCTGTGATTCATGGCCATTCAGTCCCTGTGCCGTTATTCAGAGACTGTGGGAGAAACCCAGAGAACAGAACAGCAGTCCAGCCTTCACCAGCATCATCATCATCATCATCATCACGTATCTGTGACCCCAGGTGATCCAGAATCTCTCCTCGCATTCTTGAGTTTGTGTTTATGTCTCTCATCTGGGCCCTCGCTGGTGCTGTACGAGTGTGTGTGTGTGTGTGTGTGTGTTGATGTTGACTCCTCCTCTGAGAAACACTATTTAGAAGCTACTGTTTTTCACTCGGTGTCCCAGTTCACATCCTTAAGCTTCACTGTTCACATAGTTTTGAGGATATAGGATGCTATTGGGACATACTCTTTCAATTTCAAAAAAGCAGAAAACAAAACGGAAATATAATAAGGTGGCAATGATGCTAGTAGAAAGAACAAACTAAGCAAAAAAGGAATAAAATAAAGTACAAGACATATGCCATAAAATTGAATTTAGAGACTATAAACCTCATCATGTACTGTTTGCATTATATTTGTTTCTAGGCATATTGTCAATGCATTACCTTAAAATCATTAATTACTTGTTATTAATGCAAATTAAGTATATATATATATGTGTGTGTGTGTGTGTGTGTGTGTGTGTGTGTGTGTGTGTGTGTGTGTGTGTGTGTGTGTGTATTTAAAAACGACATAATCCCTCTTACCTTCTTTGTACAACTGAGAAAGTCTAGAACAAGCACAAACTTCTGTAAAATGAATACGGTTTTATAATTTTGCACACATTATGGGAATGTTTTCATAACTTACTGGGAATATTAGAAACGGCGTCTTAGCACATGTTTTTATTAGTTGGAAATTTCAATTAACAACGTCCTCTAAAATAACGAACTTCCAGTAATGTTAATAGTAAGTTTGTTCACAGTTATCTGGTCTTTAATAACGCTCTTAAAAAGTTTATCAATCATGGAATATTTGTCTTTTTTTTCGTGAAACATTTGAGTTGGATGTTAATTTAAATAAAATAACATTATTTTTGAACGTCCAGTTTTTTAAATGTTTTAAAAACATAACTTCTTGTTTTTTTGTGAATGTTAAGGGAACATTTTAAATTATAATTTAGCAAACGTCACAAAAAATGTTACTTTGGGATGTTCTGAACGTTCTGAAACAAGTTGTAACACGTTTAAAAAACGTTACCCTAGTGAGAAAAAAAACGATACTTTATTATATTTGTAATATATTCCCTGTTTTAATAGCACATTGCAAATCTACTAACAAAAAATGTACTATCTTTAAATATATCAAAAGTATACTAGCATCATGCCTATTTGTACAATACAACTTTTAACACATTTTTAAAACAATTCTAATATAGTATATTTTCTAAAAATATACATTGCAAAAATATACTTGAATTGAAAGTTGTTTATTATTTTAGACTGATTTGCACTTTACTTATGAATATTTTTTTAACTGTGTGCTTAAAGTACTATACTAAATAACCTGAAGTTGTAAATTTTACGTCACATTTTTGAGCAAATTTTAAGTTTACGTCTTCATGCTTGGAATTCACTTCATTACTTGGACATACATTGTTTTCAGAAAGTAATAAAACAAATAAATAAAGCGAATGCATTATAAAGTGTACAGTAAAGTAAACACTGTCTCTATGAACGTCCAACAAAAATGTTTAAGGAAAAGAAATGGTTCCATGAATGATGTGTAAATAATGTTTTGAGAACATTATTAAAGACCAGAAAACTCAGAACAAATATTCTATTAATGTTACTGAAAAAAAAACATTTGTTCAGAACTTTAAGAGAACCTGCTATGAAAAGCCACTAAAACAGTATATAGTCTGTGGATCAGATTATATGTGACAGACAGGTGATTTACCGTATGCAGGGCTGGTGTTCACTGGGTTTAAAAGCAGATAAACCGGTGCTTTTATACACAACATCACGGTGCAGCAATTACAGCTATTCAGAGACACAAAGCCAACAATCGCAGGACATTTACATATCTGAGGTTCACAGCAGCAATTACTTCAAGGGGCTCAGAAGAGCGCCCACCTGGATTCAAACCCAAATAACAACTTAAAGTATTCTCTTAAGAAGAGAGTCCTGCATCAGTAGACAGAGACACGCTCCTATAGCGCCACCAATGGGTGAGAGGAGCATCTCGAAAACACACATCAGGTGCTCGTGGATTCAACTGAGATGTGTCTCCTCTTGAGTTTCAGAAGAGATCTAAACCCTAACCCTAACGTCCAAAACTGTGCTCAGATTGACCAAGATCCCAAAGTCAAAAATGTCTCATCAAATGATCAGTTGTGTGAAAACGGTTGACTCATTTGTTTCATGACTGATGAACACTGCAGCACTGTGAATTTAAACCAACATTGAACAAAACTGATCTGAATAACGACACAATGGCCTTCTGTACAGACAAATTTAATTAGCCTTGAGAGTTATTGAACTGAACTGAATTAATGCCTCTGTTGGTTTCTGTAGAGCTGGTTTACAGCTGAAATTGAATTGATCTCAATGATTGAACTTTATACTCTTATTCAACTGTTTTGAACTAAACTGAGCTGAATAATGACTCTGTCGTCTTCTATTAAAATGCTTTACAGCTGAAATTCAATTTGCTTCATAATTGATGACGTTTGAGAGTTATTGAACCAAACTGAATCAACATTGAACTGAATTAAGCTGACAAAGGACATACTTGTCTTCTGTAAAGGTGCTTTAGAACTGAAATTGAATTCGCTTATAAACATTGACACTGTTGTTGGAGAGAATTGAATCTTGATAATGACTCTATCGTCTTCTATTAAGATGCTTTACAGCTGAAATTCAACTTTGAGAGTTCAAGTTTGAGAGTTATTGAACTGAACTGAATCAACATTAAACTGAACTGATCTGAATAACAACACAGTTATCTTCTGTAGATCTGCTTTTACAGCTAAAATTGAAATTTTCATAATTGATCAATTTCGCAACATTGACATTATTGAACCAAACTGAATCAACATTGAACTGAATTGAGCTGAAAAGATGCTTTAGAACTGAAATTGAATTTGCTTCTAAACATTGACACTGTTGTTGGAGAGAATTGAATCTTGATAATGACTCTATTGTCTTCTGAAGAGCTGGTAAATTTAATTTTGCATAATTGACACTTACTGAAATAAACTGAGTCGATAGTTGAGCTGAATATTAATGACAGTTGTCTCCTGAAGAGCTACTTTTTTTTAGAGCTGAAATTCAATTTGTTTCATGATTGATGAATTCTTGAAACACTGACATTTGTTGAAATGAATTAATTGAGCCATCGTTGATGGATAATAAAGAGCGCTCATATTTTCCTGTGGACTCATGTGTAATGGTTGGAAGCAGGGCTGTTCTGGGATCAGCGCTCATCGGCAGGTTCTTCTGTGTTCACTTAGAAATGAAAATGTGCTGAAATGCTCTCATCCTCAGGTCATCTGAAATGTAGACGAGTTTGTTTCTCCATCAGATTTGGAGAAATGTCTCATCAACGGATGCTCTGCAGTGGATGGGTGCCGTCAGAATGAGAGTCTGATAAAAACATCACAATAATCCACAGCACTCCAGTCCATCAGTGAACATCTGGAGAAGACAAAAGATGAAACGTGAAATGTTTTTAATCAAGATACGAGTCTATAAGGAGATGCATTTTTACACTGGACTAAGCAGATTATGGACTCTATTATGCATTTTAGTTAAAAGTTCTTAATGCTGGATTTGTTTGAGTTTAAGTCTTCTCCAGATGGACTGGAGTGCTGTGGATTAGTGTGATGTTTTTATCAGACTCTCATTCTGACGGCACCCATCCACTGCAGAGCATCCATTGATGAGACATTGATGCAATGCTACATTTCTCCAAATCTGATGAAGAAACAAACTCATCTACATCTGGGATGAGACTGAGAGTAAGAGCATTTCAGCAAAAAGTCTTTGGAGGGCCAAAGGTGATGTTTAGTGGCTTCTCACAGGTGTAAAGAATAGCTTTAAACAGCAACATCATCCACTAATAAACACAATACTGGTTTTCTTCATCTTCAGCACTACATCTAGTGCTTTAGCAGCTGCTATCAAACTTGCTTTTGTTTTGATTGTAAGTGATGTTTCTGCACCTTTATTTACAAACAGTTACACATTTCTAAGTGTCCCCATGATGCAGTGTGTGAACATGTGGTGAAGTTTGAGATGCATTTGTTGCTGGACTCTGTCTGAACCTCAGATTCTCCTGCAGTCCGTCGCCAGTGAAAACAGCCGTTTGCTGGAACAACAGTCTCTGAATTCCTG
>NC_081776.1:629681-649681 GCF_963082965.1 Carassius carassius | reverse complement strand
CGCATCAGCTGGTGGACACGGACGGACACACACACACACACACACACAAACGCTGGGCTGAGATCCCTCAGCGTGCACACACAGGATGGAGGTTTGATGGTTCGACAGCGAGCGAGTGCAGACTCTAACAGAGGAAAACCCTTCAGACAAACGTTGAGACGTGTTCTGATGTTTTTCCTGGTGAACCTCAGCGATGGTCTCAAGCGGTGCTCTCAAACACTCACCAGCTCGTTTTATAGCCGCCGAGAGCAAGCAGACGCTTAGACAGGTGACAGGTGAGATCTAACCCAGGTTTATCTGCTGAAGTTTGGGATACTTTTAAGCGTTTCTAAAATATGGATACTGATAGAACTTGCATCATCCCGAGGTTGTTTCAGTACATGATTTGCAGCTCATCCTGTCTTTGCACATTATTAAAATTCATAAATAATCCACAACGTGATTAATTTCAGGTGGACTGATGTGCTTTAAATATTACCGTCATGAGATATTAAAAATGATTTTTCAATGCAAAAAAAAATTCTTTGTAATTTCTTAATGCATCGATTTTGTCTGATTCAGTTTTTGATTTAGTACTTTCCTCTTTTCTGTGTTTTCTTGGTTGTGCTTCGTACTAGTCTCTTCATTGACTGATTAAATTCAACACTTGGTGAGCATTTGTGGATCTCTAAATCAATATTATTGAGTGTTGCAAATTCAATATTATCTGTAACATTGTTGCAACTGAGACACGATGGGTTTAATTGAATTTATTCAAGAACAATCATTTCACCAATGCAAGAAAAAGTTTACATTTACACAAAGAGGTGGAAATAAACTGTAGTTTTGTTTACTGTGTGTGTGTGTGTGTGTGTGTGTGTGTGTGTGTGTTTATATAGTGGTGTCACATGTTCACAATCATGCATTCTGAGTCCAATAACTGCTTCAATGAAAGCAAAAAATAAAATCACCTCGTGCTCATTCACACTGGAATCCACATTACTTTAATGTAGACGTAAGACGTAATAAATTAGTTATTTTTCATGCACTTACCTAACGTAATGTTTAATGCAATTTATGTTGCTGTTTGACGACATGACATTAATTCCCTTGTGCTTTTCTCTTCTCACTATCAATATGACACGCATGCAGAAAGTTAGGTCAACTAGTAATCTAAGACGAATGAGTTTAAATGAAGGAATGCATAAACTGGTTGAGCTCATCAGTTGTGTTTGTAGTGGAGTCTCAGTGAGGAGTGTGTGAACACAGCAGTCCTAGCTTGTGAAGTGCATCACATCTGGCTTCATCTGAGGCTCCTCGCCCTGAAAACTGCACCGTGACTCCCTGAGCGCGGAAGGACGGCTTCACGAGCGCTTCAGAGCGTGACGCTTTCCTCCGGGGCAAGCCTTCATCTGAAGTCCTGTCTGAGCTGGAAGCGTCCTCTTTTATTGGGGTTTCGTGGTTCGGAGTCACGACTCGTGATCTGCTGCTGAAGTTGTTGTGATGGAAATCTGACAGAGCGGGGTTAAATGTGATGCTCTTACCGCCAAAGCTGTTGAAATCACTGTGTGTGACTGCGTGGCTGGATTTGGTTTGGCAGCGGTCAGCTGGATTTGTGATGTTGAGCGTATTGCCAGCGCTTTTCGAATGCATGATGGATTGCGTTCGCCTCTGAGCGAGTCCGAGCTTCGAAAGCGCCTCCATCCTAGACTTCTCTGGCGTCGGGTCTTGAAACGAAATGCTTCGCGTGGGGGGTTTGCGCACGGAGGGCGGTTCTCTGCCATCAATCGAGTGGCGGCTGCCTAATACAACACTGATTCTGTCTGGAAGACCCGAGGGCTTGGCGTGGGTCGGAGGGCCGTGTCTGGTCGACTCTAGACTGCGTCTGCACTCGAGCAGCTGCGATGCAGACGTGCCGCTGGCTCCCTGGTGCTCGGAGATCCTGCTGGCGATTACTACTGGAGTGGGAACTGAACCTGCGAGAGGCAGGTGTCTGAAGTGCTCTTGTGAGACATCCACGTCACGTTTCGCCTTCGCTTCGAAATGCCTCTCTGGGGGTATAATCAGCTCTTGGGAATCTGATGAGGGAAACACATTGAAAGTTGAGTTAATGCACATCCGATGTTGAAATATGTAATGTCAACACTCAATATCACGTCAATAAAGAAGAAGTATCAATAGCTTTACCGGAGAATATGCACAAATCTGTGCGTGTGAATTCACCAAGCAAGTGTTTTCATTTATTTTACACATTGCTGATTTGACATGTTCGTATAAATAGATACTCGTACTCATTGCATATATTGCAATATGCAAAGTGCACGCATACAATTTCCTGATGGCCGACTGCATTTGCTAAACAAATCCTTTGTGCAATTTCAAAATTGCCAAATGTGGAGATGCATGTTTTGCATTCAGTTGTTTACCTTTGGGCTGATTATAGCATGCACGTGCTTTATTGGCAGAACTTTCATCTTTGCATTATGCATTTTGTTTTGTTCATTTACTAACTCTTCATAGCACAGCTTTATGCATGTCTAGGATGTTTTATTTCGATTAAACGCAGTGGTTTATGGTGAGTAGTTGTGTTCAGGCACCTGGCATGAAGGGGAGCGTGTCTCTCGGTTTGCTGCGATCAGGTGTAGCGTGCACCAGGTCAATGATGTCCTGATCTACAGCGCTGGGATGTGGAGCTGTAGTGTACGAGCACGGATCCATCCTCTCATCCTCCTCCTCAAGGGAACAGATGATCTCCTCAAAGAAGAAAATACACTCCTGTTCCTCCAGACTGAGGAACTGCAGATCATCATCCTGGAGAGAGAGGACGAGTACACTACTGAACGTATGCTCAGCAAGGCTGCATTTATTTGATCAAAATACAGTAAAATTGTGAAATATTATTGTTATTTAAACCAGCTGTTTTCTGTGTGAATCTCTGTTAAAGTGTAATTTATTTCTGTGATGCTCCGCTGTATTTTCAGCATCATTCCTCCAGTCTCCAGTGTCGCATGATCTTCAGAAATCAGGATAATATGATGATTTACTGCTCGAGAAACATTTCTGATTAATACTTTTGTGGAAACTGTGATACATATGATTTTTCAGGATTCTTTGATGAATAGAATGTTCAAAAGAACAACATTTTGTAACATTTTAAATGTCTTTACTGGCACTTTTGATCAGTTTAATGGGTCTTTCCTGAATAAGTGTGTGTGTGTGTGTGTGTGTGTGTGTGTGTGTGTGTGTGTGTGTGTGAATAGTTATTAAAATATTGTGTAATCTATTTTGTTATTATTATAAAATATGATCTAAAAGTATAATTTAAAATTAAATACTACTTTAAAGTTTTAGTATTTTTTATTAGTGCAGTGACATTTTTGTAACTTATTTTTATTAATGCCTAAAAAGTTTTTATTTTAGTAATTAAAATATTATATAAAATGTATTTTGTTAAAATGATCTAAAAGTATAATAAATACTATTTTAAAGTTTTAATAATTGTTTATTAGTGCAGAAACATTTTTGTCTTTTTTTTTGTTTTGTTTTATTAATGCCTAAAATAATAATTTTATTTTAGTTATTAAAATATTATTTAAAGTGTGTTCTTATTATTATTACAAAACCTAAAAATATAATTTATAATTAAATACAATTTTTTTAAGTTTTGATAATTTTTTATTAGTGCAGTGACATTTTTGTCGTTATTTTTATTAATGCCTAAAAAGTTTTTTAGTTATTAAAATATTATTTTAAAAGTATTTTGTTATTATTATTACATAAATATGATCTAAAAGTATAATGTAATGTAATTATAAATACTGTTTACATTTATTTCAAGCAATGTTAATGCATTTAGTTTTTTTTACTATAATGACCTTGATTGCAATGTGGTTGCTAAGTTTCTCTAAATGATTGCTGGGTGGTTTCCTACCGTCTTGGATTAATCAGGTTTTTGTGATCTTCTGACCTCGCTAAACATGTTTTCACCTGTTTAATCATCCACCTTCACCAATGAATCGAGACCTCATTGTTTCTGAAGACTTAAAGCGACAGGAATCCTTCATGACATCCTTCAGTGTGTGAGCGGTAATAATAGTGACATTGATGTTGAAACCCTTCCGAGTGTTAATGTTTTGCACGCTGCTCAACTGCATTCTTGTCTTTCCTACAGACCCGTGCTCATGTGAAGCTGGTTTCTCTGTGTGAATCAGTGTGTGTGTGTGTGTGTGTGTGTGTGAATGTGTGTCTTGTTTCCTTCATGTGTGATGTCTTAATCATAAATAACACTCAGAGGACAGTCATTGTGTATCTGGTCATCCATGCTTACAGCATCCAGGCTCGGGCAGTAAAGGTCAGGGGTCGTGTGAAATGGTCTGAGCACTTCCACACACCAGACTGACCGGCTTCATGTGATACACCTGGAACACACAATTGAAATATAGAAACATATAGATATATATACACACCTGTTTGTGTCTCAAATCTCCCGAGGCACTTCTGATCCACCAAAAACACAGTTATAAAAGCCATTATTTAACATAATATTGGAATATATTTACAAATAAAACACTAAGCTATTGATTGGCGCACTTATTTATTAAAGTGAATAAAAGATTTCTCGAGTAATATTTCGTCAGTTTCACACGTAATGCGTTCTTAAATGTTTAATTGTAATTGTGAAATTTACTAACTTACCAATTTCGGAATGAAAAATGTTTCTACACTATTTTTTTTTTTTTACAGTGTAAGAAACACAGGTTTAACAATATACTTTTAAATCACGTTATAATAACGCCTAAATAAATAAATCGATATAAGGATTTTTATTTTAATTATTAAGTATTTAAACTGATCAGTTAAATAAGGTACACTAAATATTACACTTAAGAGTTGTCCTTCTCGTGAAAACAATACTAATTAAATGATAACTAAAAACAACACTTTTTTGTGAAATGACGCGCTGATAGTTTTCGTGAGATTCATCCTATAGCTCTGAAAAGTTTTGAAAAAGTCAGACATTTAGAGGGACAAAAGTTCAACTCACTCAAACATCGTGAAGCAGCCGAGCGAATAAACCGAGTTCTGACTCTGTACCGAGAGCAAACGCGTTTAAGTCCGACAGGTTCAGCGGGAGCGCGCGCGCGGCTCCTCGATCGTGATGACGAGCGCGCTCGCGCACGCACGCACGCGGTTCCTCCTAAACTCATGACTGAATAATAAGCGGCTCTTAGAATTAAGATTAGACTGAAAAATATAGGAACATTTGTGTGGATTTAAGTGTAAATCTGCTGTTAACGCCATTCTGCCGCGCGCTCTTGTGACAGGTGACTTCTATTACAAACGCGTACAAATCATATTTAATAAAAATAATTATTGTTGATATCAGAATATTAAATTACAGTTTTTTTTTTCAGACGCTAAGACACATTTCCGAATACTTAGGTAGGTCACTTTTGCAAAACTCTCACACAGTTCTCCTAACCAACAGTCTGTGTTTGCTGGGACAAAATCACAGCGATCATATCACCAGAAACAACCCCCACGAGGAGAGCGTGTGTCCCGTGTCCAGCAGAACCTCCAGTCCGTGTTCTGCAGCTGAATGAAAGCAGAGCCGCTCACATTCACGTTCACTTTCACTTCTCTCTCGGAGCGTGACGTCACACTCCGCAAAGGGCTTGACTTTTTACTTCTACAGCTACAGCTCAGCGTTATTTACTGTATTTATGTCAGCGTTATTATGCCACTGAAAGTAAACAAGAAAAGCCTCTAGGGGGGAATGTTTATATTCAGTAAAAAGGGAACAAAAATAAACGTACCTTTCACGCACTGAAGCCAAACAAATAACAGCTGAGCGAGATCTTCACAATAAAAGTCCTGCAATTACGTCATAAGTCTGACACGTTTTATAGCTTATCATTTATCAGTGAAATAATATAAATTAGTTGTTATTAATTAGGAAACAGACAACTATTTAAAGGTGTTTAACTGTCGTACAGAGCATCTGTATTTATCAATTTAGGTGCATTATTGAAACATCAGTTTAAATAATAATTATTATTATTTGTATCTAGTATGTCTTTATATTTACAACTATATATATATATATATATATATATATATATATATATATATATATATATATATATATATATATATATATATATATATATATATATATATATACCAAGTGAAGCCTTAAAATTACAATAAAGCACGTGTAATATTATATTTGAAATATTATTATCCGTTACAGTGCTGTGTTTATATTTCACCACAAGAGGGCAGTGAAAAGGCTGGTGCGTTTTGTAACTGACTTTGTCCAACAGGCGGACAAAAAAAAAGATCAATAATTAAACCGATAATAAGTATCCAAAAGGATTTCGTTTTTTAAACATATTTTTTCGCGCTATAAACATGATTAATAATATTTAATAAATTAGCTCTCTCCGACAACAGCGCCCTGTTTCAATCCAATGTAATTTATGCGAGCAGCAGGTGGCGCTGAAGATCCCGAACAAACCCGTGGCGGTCCCTATAAAGTAAGAGAAGAAGAAGCCGGAAGTCTCCACAAAAAGAAGATCCGGAGACGCGTGTGAAGATAGTTTGCTGTCAAAAGTGCGTCTGTTATTTATATCTATAGTTAAAAATGAGTCGCTCTTATAACGACGAGCTTCAGTATCTGGATAAAATCCACAAAAACTGCTGGCGGATCAAGAAGGGCTTCGTGCCGAATATGCAGGTAAACGTGCTCGCTCTCGAGTGACGCATTAACGTCAATAAACCAAAACATCCGGGTCTCTGAGCGGATTAAAGTGTGTTTTAATCTGAGATGATGATGATGATGATGGTGATGATGATGATGTTGTTGTTGTTGTTTGGTGTTCAGGTGGAGGGTATTTTCTATGTGAATGATCCTCTGGAGAAACTCATGTTTGAGGAGCTGAGGAACGCCTGTCGTGGTGGAGGTGAGGCGAAATCATTAATTTAATGATTTTCTTTAGTGAACAATCTGTGCAAACACCTTGGCAACAACAATATATCTCTGGAAAATAAAGTAAGGTTAAGGAGAAAAAAAAAAATATATATATATATATATATTATGCCTATAAATTAGGGCTTTTTTGGAAATCATACTTCTATTATAGCAAGACGTTTTGTTTCATTTGTGTTTTTCTTCATCTGAAGGGTTCGTTGTGAAATACACAACGATGGTAGGATAGAAATGATTGAGAAATGCTTAATAAAAGCTCATGGTTGTGTGTATAATCAGTCACACACACACACACACACACACACACACTGCTGAACGTCATAAAACATTCATCGGTCCAGGTTCTTATAATGGGAACATGAAACCTAATTTTAAACTGTGTAATTGTTTGAATTAATACATATGTATCTGCTCTGAATTTACTTTGCTACAGCCATTATTAATAAATGCTTCGGTTCAAAATGTGTAACGCAACAAATAAATGCTGTAAAAAAATAAAAAGTTTCTCCCAGACAAAGAATATTTATTTCAATATGTAATTAATATTAACTTTGTAATATTTTTTACTTATTTCTGACTATATATATTCAATTACTTAATATTTTGTAATTTATTTTAATGACTATAGTGTCTTAATATTTACTTTGTAATGTTTTTTTTTTTCCAATGACTATTCAATTACTTAATATTAACTTTAGTTTTTGTATTTATTTTAATGTCTCTCTCTCTCTCTCTCTCTCTCTCTCTATATATATATATATATTTATATATATTTATTTATATTTATGTTAGGGATGGGCGTTTTCCACAAATATCACATTCGAATATTTGAGCTCACAAAAACGAATATTCGAATATTCGTTTATTTAAATTAAGTTTAATGAGACAGACGTTATTTTTCAGCAACATTTGTTTTCATCATTTTGAACAAGCTTACACACAATAAGCTTGAACATTACACGTCGTGTTTTGTAGCTGAAAACCTTTAACAATGCGTGCAAACAAACAAAAGTACAGATTAAAAGCAAAAAAAAAAAAAAATGAACAAAGAAAAAACGTAAAGCAGCAATTAGGCTATTGTACAGAATGTAGCTTACACTTAACTTTTAAACTGTCAGCAAATCTTTTTTGCTTTTTTTTCTATTGTTTCAAATGTTCTTGTTAAGAAATACGGGCATGTAAACATGATTGGGGGAAAGTCGGCTCCTTAAGTCTGTTAACAATAAGGACGGCCGCGGAGAAAACGCGCTCTGACGGCACAGACGTTGGTGGGACTCACAAATAACGGTGTGCTAAGCGAATACGTTTTGTGAAGCGCTTCGTGTTTTCGTTTACCACTGAATGGGATCCTCTTCTGGAGGAATACATGGCTCCAGTAAGAACTGTTCCCACTCGTCTCGGCTGGACTCTCTGTAATCATCGCTGAAGTACTGGCTCAGCCTTTTCCGACGAGTTGTTATTGCATCCTCTTCATCGTTGGTGACGGCTGCATCCGCACCACTCCCATCAAGGAAAATGTTCTGATAATGTTCAAAAAAGGTTTTTTTTCTTACTTCTCTCATGTTTTCATCGAGAAACCTGAGATGTTTGTGCCGAGGGTCTAGGGCAGACGCGAGAAGAGGAGTTTTCACTGCATTCTCCAAGTTAGCCGTGTTTATTCGTTGCTTGAGAGATGCCGCAACAATGTTCTTGGATCACTTTCTGTGATTCTCCACGGCATATTTGAAGAACTGTAGAAGACCGCAGTTCTTTTAGGGGGTGTACACATATTGCGTCTTTTGCGCGCTCAAGTTCGTTATTTCCAATGTGCGACGCGGTCCCGTTTTTTCCAGGCGCGTCTGCACAGCATTGAGTTAAAAACATCTCAACTTTCAGAATGCCGCAAGCGCACCGCAGGTCATGTGACAAGAACTAAACATTCAGCTTCATCCTTTCCTGTAACAACGTTGAAAGCTCAGCCAAGATGAAGGAACACCTGAGCTGTATATGGATTGCCATTTTGAAATAAATTTAGTATCAGAGCTACTGAAAGCGATTTTTTTTTTGTGCTGCAAATCCATTAATCCTTTGCTGAAATTTCCGCGTCTCCATGGAGAGGACGCATCGCCTCAGGAACGCTTCTGCCCGAGCGCTTTGGAAAGAAGGAGAAAGCGGAGCGCATAGCCTTTTCCACGCGTTATTAGGCGCGATATGTGAATGGCCCCTTAATCATTCATTCATTATTTTTTGCTTGCATACACCTTCAAATATGCCGTGGAGAATCACAGAAAGTGACCAAATTAGGTTTTATTGTGAACTTTTTTTTTTTTTTTTTTGCGAAATTCGAATATCATTTTAATTTATCGAATAATTAGAGCAGAACGAATATTTGAATGTTCGACTATCCGTGCACATCCCTAATTTTTATATATATATATATATATATATATATATATATATATATATATATATATATATATATATATATATATATATGCGGTCTATATATTTATTTTACTGTTAATTTTTGTATATTTTTTTAAAAAACATTTTCACAAGTCAGTCCGGCTGTCCAGTCCAGTTGTTTAAACTGCATATAAAGCGTTAGTGAAAGATACTCTTTCTCTCTCTCTCCCAGGGTTCGGTGGTTTCTTGCCTGCTATGAAGCAGATTGGAAACGTTGCCGCTTTGCCAGGAATCGTACATGTGAGTCAAACGATCAGGATTCATTGTCACAGGAAACGCATCACATCCTGTTTCCTCATGTGTGTCTGCTCCGCAGCGCTCCATCGGTTTACCTGATGTCCACTCTGGATACGGTTTTGCGATCGGAAACATGGCAGCGTTTGACATGGACAACCCAGAGGCCGTGGTGTCTCCCGGTATGTAATCGAGCCGCGCTCAGATCCTCGTGAACCATGTCACGGCTCACACTCGGTCTCGTCTGTGCAGGTGGCGTGGGGTTTGACATTAACTGTGGCGTCCGTCTGCTGAGGACGAACCTGGACGAGGGAGACGTGCAGCCGGTCAAAGAGCAGCTGGCACAGTCCATGTTTGACCACATTCCCGTCGGAGTCGGATCCAAGGGCGTCATTCCCATGGGAGCAAAGTAAACCACTATAACACTGCACAACCATCCAACATTCTTCTGCCAATTTCTTTATGCTCTGAATTGTTTATTGCAAGAAATGAAATAATACTTAACTTAATCATTATGCACTAATAAAAAATCATAAATACCAGTAGAGCCTATATTTAGTACTAAAAGATTTTAATACATTGTTTTGTGAACAATGCAACAAATCATTAAAACATCTTAAAGTAGTAAATATTTGCTTTTAATTAAACTTGGCTGGCTGTGCAGTGAACAATGATTTTGTTAATTTAAAGCTGAAATAAAAATATTTAAAAGCAACTAAAATAAGTTTAGGTTTGACTAAAATGACTAACTGGAAATAAATACAATTGACATTAAATCCTTCTTTTTTTTTTTTTTAAGAAATCGAATAAAAGGGACAAAAAACTAATAAAAATAAACTGAAAATGGGAATAAAAGCTAATTCTAAATTTTAATACGTTATAATAGTAAAAATAAAAATAAAAATAATAATAATGGTCGTTGGCTTGGCAATTAGCTGAAATAATTTAAATGAGTTAAAGCACCAAAACTATCAATATATAAATTAAAACTGAACAAGAACAGAAAAACAAAAATACAATTTTTTTTGTAATTTAAATTAATTTAAAATTAAAACTTGATTTAAAAATAAAAAACTGAAAATACAATGATGAACGCCAATTCAAATGAAGCTATAACGGTATCAATAATACTGTAATGAAGTTGGAGCACTGAAACTTTAAGCTAATAGTATATGAATACTTGTAATATTAAACGTCTAAAGTCCTGGGTGTGAGAGGGAATTGGTTATTATTATAGGTTTCTTCATATGAATAGACTTTAGTTCTGATATTGGTATTAATGTTATGTGCTTCTGTCACGTTAGTTTTGTGTTTTCATGAGTGTGTGTGTGTGTGTGTAGAGATCTGGAGGAGGCTCTAGAGATGGGTGTGGACTGGTCTCTGAGGGAAGGATACGCTTGGGCCGAGGATAAAGAGCACTGTGAGGAATACGGCCGGATGCTGCAAGCCGATCCCAACAAAGTCTCATCCAAAGCCAAGAAGAGAGGACTGCCACAGGTGCACGCATTTACAAGACAACACGACTCCAAGCACGGCAAACTCTCTGCGATCTCACGTCATGTTCTCCTGCGTGTGTGTGTGTAGCTGGGGACGCTGGGAGCTGGAAATCACTACGCCGAGATTCAGGTGGTGGATGAGATCTTCAACGATTACGCCGCCAAGAAGATGGGCATCGACCACAAGGGGCAGATCTGTGTGATGATCCACAGCGGCAGTCGAGGCCTCGGCCACCAGGTGGCGACAGGTGAGGCGCAGCTTCATGCTTCGAGATACTATTACAGCTTTCATCTGAATTAGTTTCTCATTTTAAAATGTTTTTTCAATGTTTATTAAAGCAATAAGCGCCAGGAAGCTGTGGTTTACAGTGAATTTATGACAGCTAAGGGGCATTGTTTAGGATACTTCCTCATACATTGTAAAATAAAACCGAGCAGATAAAGGGTAATGATATTAATAAAAACAGCATTCTTCCGCCAAACAATGTAGATCCTCAGAAACCGCTGTGGTTGCAACAAAGTGGTTGCCAAGCAACACATAAACATAAACAAAGGTGTATATTACCTTGTAGAGTAATTAAAGGGATTCGAGTGCAGCTCGGCCAATCACAATCAAGGACTGGAATGCAACACTTTTTAAAAAAATTTTTTTTAGTTAATGAAACTGTTTGTTTTTTTCTAATATTTTGTCACTTAAGGATAGTTTTATTTTGGTTTTAGTTTAATTATTAAAGAGTTAAGGCCCGTTCACACCAAGCACAATAACTATAAAGATAACGATAAAGATATCTAAAAATCGTTCTCAATATTAAAGAATAGCAGAGTCCACACTACAACTATAACGATAAAGGCACAGAGAAACGGTATCGTTGGAATCATTTTCAGAACAATTTTTTTTCCAGCTGATGAACGATATAAACATTGACATCCAATCAGAATCCATAAGAGCTCGAGGATTTAAAGCGGCAGACGCACGTGCGCTCAGAATAAACAGACGATATCGTTCGCTGGTGTGGACGCTAATATCGTTATCTTTATAGTTATCGTTCTTGGTGTGAACGGGGCTTTAGTCATTTTGTAATTATATTTAGAATTTTTTTTTTTTTTTTTGTTTAAAATTAAAATGACTGTTACTTTTTATATATATATATATATATATATATATATATATATATATATATATATATATATATATATATATATCAGTGAAGGATTATTTCACGTAAAAAAATGTTTGAAAATAGGCTTAGGTAACTTTTTAAAGGTTTTTTTTTTTTTTTTAAGTAAACTTATTTTCAAGTAAAAGGTTTTTAATTGGAAAATACTAGTTATTCATAATTTAAAATAATAGTTATTCATAATTTCATTTCTAGCAAG
Source organism: Carassius carassius (assembly GCF_963082965.1). NCBI lineage: Eukaryota > Metazoa > Chordata > Actinopteri > Cypriniformes > Cyprinidae > Carassius > Carassius carassius. Next base: position 637,159 of record NC_081776.1, on the reverse strand, counting down.
TTTTTATGGTTTTAATAACTTTGGTATGGGTTTTACAATTTTTATTAGTGCTTTTTAGCATCTGTAGATTAATGTTAGTTTATTAGTAAAATATTGATATAGTTATTTTAAATTATTTGAGTGCTGGGCAGTGATTAATCGCAACCAAAATAATTTTTTGTTTACATAATGTGCATGTACTGTGTGTGTGTGTGTGTGTGTGTGTGTGTGTGTGTGTGTATATATACATACACACACTCTCATGTATAGGATATAAATGTTTTCAAAATGTATATATTCATAATTCATATAAATGATATATAAACATTTGTTGTAAATTTATACATGCATTATGTATTTATTTATATATAAATAATAACAAATATACACCGAACACGCACACATATTATGTAAACACTATAAACTATCCAAGTTTTATTTCAGTTCCAGTATGTTGTTGTGTATGGTGTTAGTTGACTTGCTTCATGTCACTCGCTCTGGTGTTTAGATGCTTTGGTTGCGATGGAGAAGGCGATGAAGCGGGATAATATCATCGTGAATGACCGTCAGCTGGCCTGTGCTCGCATCACGTCTCCTGAGGGTCAGGACTATCTGAAGGGCATGGCGGCCGCCGGCAACTACGCCTGGGTCAACCGCTCCTCCATGACCTTCCTCACTCGACAGGTCTGGTCTGCTGTACACTAGTATGCATGGTTATAATCCAGCAGCCCTAGATGTTTTATTTAAGTGCATGATTCATTCTTACTGGGCTTCTCTGCAGGCCTTCTCCAAAGTCTTCAACACTACACCAGACGATCTGGACATGCACGTCATCTACGACGTCTCGCACAACATCGCCAAAGTGGAAGAGCACATGCTGGAGGGCAAACAGAAGACGCTTCTCGTGCACAGGAAGGGTTCGACGCGAGCCTTCCCGCCTCACCATCCACTCATACCTGTCGACTATCAGGTGACTTCATATGTGCCAAAATCAAACTGAACTGTCCTCTGAGTTTGACATCACTCAACTAGAAACCGAAACCTTTCTATGTTGTGTTCTCTGTGTCTCAGTTGACCGGTCAGCCGGTTCTGATCGGAGGAACCATGGGCACCTGCAGCTACGTGCTGACGGGGACGGAGCAGGGCATGACGGAGACGTTCGGCACCACGTGTCACGGCGCGGTGAGTCGTGTGAGCAGATCTGCTGCACAGATTGTGTTTGTGAGCGCCGGTCTGACGTGTGTTTGTGAACCATGCAGGGTCGAGCTCTGTCCAGAGCCAAGTCCAGACGCAACCTGGACTTCCAGGACGTTCTGGATAAACTGGCAGACATGGGCATCGCTATCAGAGTGGCGTCACCCAAGCTGGTGATGGAGGAGGTGAGGTCTCCTCATTCTGTCACAACCAGAAGCTCCAGTTCTTTAAAAATAATGATTTTTACTGTCCTTATACAATTTGTTTTTCAAATAACCATGCTATATAAAAAAACTAAAACTTAATGGTAACCACTCATTGCTTTTAACAATGACATCATCACTTAAGAATTAATCTTGGATTATAAAATTTTAAAAGTTCTGTGCAATTTTATTTTCTTTATAATCAATATATCAGAAACAATTAATTCTTTTGAATAATCAACCTACTATGATTAAGCTTTTATATTTACCTTGACTTCAATTCTAATCAAAAGCATTTTTCTTTTTTAAACAGTCATCCTCCAATAAAATGCATTGAATTATGCTTTTACATTTAAGTTGCTTTGTGATGCAAATCATTTCCCACACAAAACAACAAGTCACAAATTTCTTCCTTCTGTTCACAATTATTTAATTCCAATTAAGTTTCCAAAAAAGCTGGAACAAGTTTTACATTTCATATAAAAATTACAAAATGCACTGAATAATTCTATGCGGTTACATTAAAGTTAACATTGTGTTGTAAATAGTTGCAAACGATCTTCCTTTTAACTTATGAAACACCTAAAGCCATTAATAAGAGAATTACCGTTTTTTTAAATGCATGTTTTTAATGGATCATATGTTGCACACCAGGCTCCTGAATCCTACAAGAACGTCACGGATGTAGTGGACACGTGTCACGACGCTGGCATCAGCAGGAAGGCCATCAAGCTCAGACCCATCGCTGTGATTAAAGGCTGAAACGACTCACACGTCCAGCTCTTATGAAGGAGGCGCATGCATTATTGGTTTAATTTCGGGTTTAAGGGTGAACATGTTTACACAGTGGAATAAAAGCGTTGCATCAGTGCCTTTGCTTGTTTTCCTGAATCTGTGAGCCACTTCAACACATCCTGCCGCTTGAAATCTGGTCGAGATTAGTAAACACTTTATTGGTCATGACTAGAGATGAACAAGAGAGAATGAGAGGGCCTGTGCCAGCATATCAAAAATAAAACAAGTTTACACAATCCACCTGTCATGGACATGGTTTTTTTGGCATAAACACAGTGGGGCTGGAGCATTTCTGAGTAACAGGTCAGTGTTTGCCATATATCAGTTTATGGCAGAGATTATCATGATTTCTAAGCATTAAAGCCAATGCGATGCCAAGACCCAAGAAACATTTAGGTCTACAGTGGGATCCATGGCTGAAAGGGTTAATACATGTACAGCATCTCTAAAGATCCAACACAGATTGTCATTTTGTCAGCCGTAACGGATCACTTCCACAAACCAGAGAGATCTGACCCGAGTTGAAACTTTACACACAGTACATTTCCAAACAAGAAATGCTAGCAGCATAACTTAACCAAAACGTTCCCAGATCCAAGGATCAAACCTCATCGTAGTATTTGCACAGTTCAGGACATTACATTGCATATTTTAGATATGGGCTTTGCAGGCATTAAACAGCGAATCTGAGACCATGGTATAGAACAGCTTTGATGGGAATGCTGTAATACATGGAAAACTAAAGGAAAAAGAAAGACATTTTTGATCCAAAAAGCCCAACATCAAGAGCACTTCCATTTGTTAGCCTCATCACGGCAAACTAAAACCTATGCTTCATTTATGCATTTAAAAAAAAAAAAATGTTCTTAAACCGGCCCTTCTTAAAATGTAATCTGAGAAAAATCCAGATTTCTCGAACACACACACAAAAAAAATTCAATTCATTCTAGAATTTCCTGTAACATTTAAGTCAGATTTCCAAACAATAACCAAATCTGTTGTATTTCAAATGGAACCGCATTTTCCCTTGAAATTGTGTCCAGGACTGAAGCCCCGCCCACTCTCACTAACCCCACCTACAGTGTGGTGTCGTCCAATCGCTGACGTCGCCTCCAGCCCAGGTGGCTGAACCTCCACGGAGAGCACAACTCTGATTGGACCAAGGTCGGTGTGGGGGTGTGGTGACATCATGTGACAGCCAATCCCTACGTGGCAGTGTCCCACAAACAGGAAGGGTGTGGTTACGCTTCTTTAAGTGCATAAGTAGCTCCTACGCTAAGCTCTGTCGTTATAGTGGTCAGTAAGTGGCTTTGACCGCTGAGCTCCCAAATTGCTCCACTTGACAGTTTCAGTCTTAAAGTTTGGCCTGCTGGAAGAAAACCTGTACACATGGAGTAAAAATAAATGTCCACATAAAATTAACACTCTCTCTACATGATTTAGCGTTTCAATCATAAATCTCCTGAAATACCTTCATGTAGTTTTTCAGAACCTTAACATCCGGCTGCTGAAGCACTTGACACAGCTCCTGAGGAGAAACGGTTCATATCAGTCTGAATAACAAACAATAACTCAAATAAAACCAAAACCGCTATCCTCATACAATCCTGCAGTCTGGATGAGTGATCCAAGTACATATGGTTTCCATAACTTATGACCATAGCAAAGATTGTTAAAATGCAGTTAAAAATGATGGTTAGATCTGTAAAGCTATTAAATTGTATATTTTCACACACTCTTAGGGAGAAGATGCAAAAAATACAGAGCTCTATGAAATTTAGATTGTCCCGAATTCCGATTTTTCATGTAAAAAAATTCTAGGTTTTTATTTATTGGATAAAATAATTTTCCCCATTCCATTTTAAATGGATAAACTTTCAGAATCCAAAAATGTTAAACGTTCAGCAAAAATGACATTTTTAGGGTCATAGGAAATCAGTTTTATTGATTTGTTTTTAGTTTTAATTTGTCTCTATACCGTTTTGATGGTTTAATACAATTGTATTAAATCAAAGCCATGTCTAAATAAAATCTATTAAATTTTAAAAATGTTATAATATGCATTTTTTACAGTGTGTCCTATGAAATATTTTACACTATATTTTAGAAATTCCGTTTTTTTATTTTTTCAAAAGATAGTCCAAATCAAATGAATCCATAAAACATTTTTTTTATCATCATCAAATTAAAATGGAATTTCTTTTATTTTTTGCCAAACAAAGTGCTGCACAACAGGTTTACTGTTAAAATTAAAACTAAGTAAAACTGTAATATTCCTTAAATATAAAGCTGACTTTATTATCACTATGATTGCTTTGACAAGAACATGTACAATAGTAACCTCTCACAATTTCTTAAAGTTGAACTGAACTTTTATTTTGACACGTTGTAGTGAAGACCTGTGAGTAAGCGTTTGAATGAAGTGAAATGCTTGAAGTGTGTCACTGCTCCTGATGCGTACCTGTGTGATCTCAGGTGAGACCTGCAGTGACGGCAGATACTCCTGAAGGAACTGAATACACTCGGGCCCCTGCGTGAACAGCATTAAAACAGAGCGAGTCAGATTCACTGAAGGCGAATGTATTGTTTTGGGATCTAGATAAGACTAAATCACAGTTGACTCACTCTTTTGAGATGAATCATGTGTAGAGTCAGCGTGCACTCGGACAGCGTCTGTAACAGAACAGTGAAACATTACAATCAGCGTCAGACAGTTAATCAACAGAGACCTCACTGACGTACCAGAACAGTCTGGGCATCTGAAAGGTCAAAGGTCGGTTTCAGAGGGGCCATGAAGCATGCTGGGATTATATGCTTATAGATGAAATCTGGAAATCCCACCAAACCGTCTTTTCCACCTGAGAAAGAGAAATGTTAAATGCGGTTTTATTGTACTTGTGTACTCTTGTAGTTTATATTAAGATTTCGAACTGGCTTTTTTTTTTTCCAAGACTATTTAGATTATTTTATTTAACGTTTTTTCTTTCCCCCAGTTAGTAATTTAAATTAACTGCAAAGGCAACTTTCTAATTTGATTAGTTTAGGTTTTCACCTTATATTTATTGCATTATATAATAAACTAAAAATATATATTTAGAATAGTTTTATTTAATAACAACCATTATTTAAAAAAAAAACTAGATTCTGCCCTGAAGCATAATATTAAAAGCGGTTTTAATTTTTTATTATTATTGACTTAATTTATTTACTTATTAATATTTTGAATTAGTGTTCTATTTATTTTATTTTTCAAATTTCAATTTTATTTTATAATTGTGCTTTTGTTTTTAGATTATTATTTATGATTAATTTAAAATTATGTTTTAATTTTATATTTGGTTAGTAATTTTTTATTTCAGTTACCTGCCATTTTAGTTTAACTTTTCATCTAATATTTATCTTTTATGCTTTATTTTAATTTTTAATAACAGCCCTTATTAAAAGCCCAGAAGCATAACATGTTAAAAGCCGTGTTATTTTACTATTATTTATCTACTAAAACAGTTATGAATGTTTTGAATTGGCTTTTATTTTAAGTGTAGTTTTTCACTTTAAATTAGTAATTATTAATTCCAGTTAGTCATTTTACCTCAACTCAAGTTTCAATAAATTTATAAAAAATTGTGTTTAGATTAGGTTCTCACTTAAAATTACATTCAGCTCTATTTTAATGAGCAGAAATGTTTTTAGTTAATGATAACCACCCGTGTAGTAAAGGTCTAGATGCGTCTGAAAGTGTTTTCGTACCCCACAGCTCCACCAGTCTGGACAGGATAATGAAGCAGGTTTTCTGGGCGACGGGATCTGGGAAATCCAGCGCTCCCTGGATGATGGTGAACAGCACACGCTCGATATTCTCCGCTCCTGCCGAACAGAAACATACAGTCAAGTTCATATTTTCAGACAGAAAGGTGTGTTTTGTTCCTGGTCAGGACTGCGCTCACCCTGACTGGCCATGATCTCGTTCATGCCACTGCTGGCTACGATCTGAAGGAAACTGAAGTAGCTTCTTCTCAACATCTGCTTCTCTAAAGCAGCCGTCTGATCGTTCTCCTCCGCTGGACGAGACAACACCTCGAATATGGCCATCACGAGCGGCATGAAGACCTCCTGGAGGAAAGGAGACACCTGGTTCTGGGAGAGACGGAGAGAGTCCACAGGAATATTATTATTCGTCTTACTACCGTCGAGATATGAATTACATTTCATTAGTATGAGTGTATTAGATGTCACTGCTAATGAAAAACATAGGCTGCACAATTTAATTGATTTCGCTGATAAAAATTGAGACCGTGTTGTGCATGTTTGTAGGGCTGTGAAATCAACAATAATAATGATGATAATACAGTATTATTGTTTAAATTCTATAATTTTATATAATATAAAACATTTTTGATTATCCTTAAGCTTGCAATTCAATTGTGATTCGATGTGGATTATTTTGGATATATATCAGGAAGAGGACAAGGCAAGTTTTCTCAAGGAAAAACAATTAATAAATAAATCTCTCAACTAACGCTGGAAAATATACCTGAGAGTCGATGATATGGAAGGATGACATTTGTATACAAACACTTAAAATATACTCTTTTTTTTTAAATATATATTGAAGTTATAATACTATTTTTGAAATAAAAACATTTAAATGGTGGCGGTCAGAAAACTTGACAGAATTATTCAAACAATTTAAATAATTAAGAACAAAAAAAAAAAGTATATTTTAATATATATATATATATATATATATATATATATATATATATATATATATATATATATATATATATATATATATATATATATATAAACCAGTCCTAAAAATTACTAAAATTATAATATATATATATATATATGCATATATACACACACACACCTCGATTTTATTAATTATAAATTATTAAAATAGCGATTAAATTTTTTTACTAATTATACAAATGTTTTATTACAGTATTTTACTATTAAAAAAAATGATTATACTATAACATTTTTGTATTTTAATTATAAAATTATGCTTATTATTATTACATTACAACGGTAAAATTGCAATACTAACAGTAATGGCGGTCTTCATTAGTTCATTTTCAAACGCTAAACCATCAAACTTCTCTGGACAGAAAAGCGTCTCTTCTGTTAATACACACTCTGCATACAGAAGCATGTTCAGCTGACCCTGTAAACGCTCAGATCACGACTCTGGGTTCATTCAGCCCTGTACCTTGAACTTGGCGGTGATCTGACTGATGAGCGGGATGAACTCCTGCAGGTCTCTGGGCTCGCAGTCCTTCAGCATGTGCTGCGAGGCGGCTG
>NC_081776.1:609681-619681 GCF_963082965.1 Carassius carassius | reverse complement strand
AGCATCAGAGGAACCTTCCCCTCCACGGCACGCAGCGTTTCCGCCGAAACCTTCACATCGCCCATCTTACTGAGTTTAGTCCAGCTCAGCACCAGAGACTGACCCATCCCGTTCACCAAGCGAGAGAACTTAGCCAGAAAATCCACATCCTCCTCCTGATGGATGAGAAAAATAAGATGAGAGAATCGGATTCATATGCAACTTTAGACATATTTGCGATATGGCTTAGTGCGGCTGTAATTTAACAAATAATTGGGCAAATATTTGGTTATAAAGTGAAATGCAACACTCCGGGCAACCTGTCAAAATAAAAGCTTGTTGGTTGTCTTTCGGTAAAAAATTTAAATGATTTCTAAACTATATGTTATATGCATTTACCGTAAAAAGTGATTTTTTTTTACAATTGTACTACAAAATAATAATTTTATTAAATACTTGACTTCTTATTTTACAGTATAATTGTGTTATTACAATATATTTTTGTTTTTGTGTTTAATTGATCACGTGAGAGTGAGAACATAGCATACAAAAACTGAAGTAGAAAGACTTTTTCTTTTAACTGTTGACTTTAATTAGTAAAAGAGGTTTGAAGAAACCAAAGTGTGAAAATCTAGATTAGTCAAGTTTGTCCTAATCATTGGGTCCTAAAACAGATGGTATGCAATTAAAAAAAAAAAATCATCCCACTCTTTTTAGAAATGATTAATTCTTAAATATAAATATTCAAAAGATTTGGTAAAAATTTGAGACGCGTGTGTGTGTATATATATATATATATTTGTATTTTCCGGACTATAAGTCGCACTTTTTTTCATAGTTTGGCTGGTCCTGCGACTTATAGTCAGGTGCGACTTATCAAAATTAATTTGACATGAACCGAGAGAAATGAACCAAGAGAAAACATTACAGTCTCCAGCCACGAGAGGGCGCTCTATACTGCTCAGTTCTCCTGTAGTTTACACTGAGCAGCATAGAGCGCCCTCTCGTGGCTGGAGACGGTAATGTTTTCTCTTGGTTCTTGGTTCTAAATAAATGCGACATAGTCCGGTGCGACTTATGTTATTTTCCTCATCATGACGTATTTTTGGACTGATGCGACTTATACTCAGGTGCAACTTATAGTCCGAAAAATACGGTGTTCGTGTGTGTGTATTATATATATATATATATATATATATATATATATATATATATATATATATATATATATATATGTAGGTAAAAATTGATAGCCTGAATGCACTGTAAGTCACTTTGGATAAAAGCGTCTGCTAAATGCATAAATGTAATTTAATTTAATATACATTATATATATATTAATAGGGCACATCCCCATTGTTTCTGAACAATTGAAGAACTTTTTCTAATGCCATGCCAGTTTCTATGTCTATTCATGGTGAAAGCTAGGTTTAGTTATTCAAAAGTAAAACCTAAATTATCTGGGTTTCATTTTTTTCTAAAAAACATTAAAACTAAATCTGTATTTACTTGGTTAAAGCCCTTTTTAAAAAGTATCAACGTAATAAAACAAGTTCCTCAAATGTTCTTTTTTGTCAAGATGAACACACCTGCTGGATGTTGAAGAACCCTGCGGACTGCAGCACCTGACACAGAGACTCCACCAGCTTGGTTTTGTCCACGGGTTCCATGCCTTTATTTACGATCTCAAACAGACAATCGCACGCCTCCTCGCGCAGCTCCTCCATGGACATGTGACTGAGCAGCAGATTCACAAACCTACACAAACACACAACAGACAGGAAGCTCATTACAGTGAGTCTGGTGATATCTCAGCATCGTTCAGAGCTGCTCTGACCGGTCATTGGCGATGAGACTGAGGTCGATCCAGGACACGTATGCGCCCACCACCTCCAGACACTGGCAGGTCAGCTCGCTGTGGGTGTGCTGGTACGTCTGAAGGATCTGGAACCAGGACTCCACCAGTGCCGGGATGCACTGTTCACGCATGGTGTCTTTGATCAGAGTGTTTCTGCGTGTCTCCTGAGATCAGAGAGAAAGAGAGGGCTGCATTAATGCCATGAGAGAGCAGAAAACAGAGTCCTCCTCGGGTTTGCTCGGTGTTACCTCAGGACTGTGCAGGACGTCCCGATCAACCACCTCAGCGTCGATAGCCATCAGTGTGCGCAGGTAAATGTCCACTCCGTTCAGATTCAATCCCACCAGATTGAGGATGTCGAAGAAGAACTTGGGCCATAATGTCAGATACTCCATCACAAACGTCAGGGCCAAAACCTGCGCCGCTTTATTCCTGATGAAGGGCTTTTCTGGATGCAGGTTCATCAGCTGGACAAACATAAAAATACGTGTGCGTAAATCATATTTCATGAGTGCACATGTAGCAATGAAAAAAAAAATTAAATGGTAAACGATTCTAACCTGAGCCTGCAACCATTTCATCAGGGTCTCTCGGATCAGCTGCTGTTGAGCTGCAGTGAGCGACCCATGTCTGCAAACACAGTATTATACAATTTTAAAAACTGTATGAAACTATCCGTCTAATTGTTTTTATTTTCTGTTTGTGTGTGAGATTTCTGATTCATCAGCCGCTATATGTAAATAAGTACAAGGATAACAATAAAACGTTAAACTACAAATCAGTTTAAGATTATCAGAATACACAAAAGAGGTCATGAACTGAGAAATCAAGATTTTTTTAGACATAAAATTTGATTTTACTACAAAAACATCCTGTAAGTTTCAGAACTCAAAACTTTACGTTAGTCTAGCTTGTATTGAAGCAAATCTGCCAATATGACAGCTAGTTTAATTTGCCACTTTATGATGTAATAATGAGACTAAACCCCACCTCTACAGAAGATAATCAACACAGCTTCTAAAGCACTCCGTTAAGCCCCGCCCACTCATTCTACAGCACTGCCTGTTTAGCCCCGCCCACTGATTCTAAAGCACTGCCTGTTTAGCCCCGCCCACTGACCATGGATTCGTTTACAAACAAGACAATTCAACTCAGGATTTTCAGTAAGATAGAAACTAAGAGACTATGCTGAGCTGAATATATTGGATCCGACAGTAAAGTCTCAGCACACAAGCTTGATTAATTTTTCTGAGTTTGCAGAGATTCAGTGATACCTGTTTTTAATCTGGTGCTCCAAGACTTGAAAGCAGAAGAACTTTACATGATCGTCACTGTGGGAGAAGCGCACACAGATTGCAATCAATCAATATTATTGCGTGAAACACTACAGTATGCACATATGTAGCAACAAGGCCTGCTATAATCTTACAGAGAAACACTAGATTAAGAAGTTTTATGCTCTGTTTAAGTGTATTTTACCTGTAAACACCTTTGGCCAGGGCTTCAGCACACACCTCCCATCCATCCAGAGACTCTTTCAACTGCTCAAAATATGCCAGCGCCTGAAAACACAATGCAATCAAAGATTTTTTTTTATTTACTCAATGCACTCCAAGTATTAGTCATGCAAAATATTTAAAGAAACACGCAATCGACTGTGCATGTGAATTGTGCAAACACATTGCATGCAGTCTTCAAATTATTTGTGAGGAAATGAATGATTTAAGTGTGTATGTTTACACAAAGATTTGATGTGGTGTTTTGTACTCACCCTTTGCCTGTAGCAGGCATCGGCGTTGGGGTTCAGTCCCATGAGGGCCTGCTCGTCCATGATGGCAGGTAACGCCGACTCGCAGGCCATACGTGGGTTAGCTGCTGTCCGCGATCAGTTTATCCCAAATCTCCAAACAGGACATACACATCTGAGAGAGAGAGAGAGACATCCATGTAAACATGAGTCAGGCTTAAATCTCTTACAGTAAACACAGTAATATAATAATGCAAATAGACTTACAAAGGAAAAAAGTGTTTTTTAACTAATGCCATGTGTGAATTTTACTTAAAATCTGAGTGCAAAAACTTTAAAAAAATAGTCAATTTAACTTTGTTGTGATGCTGTTCAGTAAATACATTTACAAATGTGTATACTTCAATACTGGGGAAAAGCTGGGTCAGAGCAGGTGTTATTTATATTTATTCCAGCGTTACTCTTTACATTTTGAGCAGGCAGAGAGCAGCCGCCTTAACTCAGCCGTCTAAAGACAACTTTACAGCATATTACTTACAATAAATTAAAACAAAGAGCTGTTTGACTATGTAATGCGCTGAAAAGTGACCAAACAAACACTGTGACACACTCTTTCACGGTGTACACACTAACACAAGCTGTATGACATTACAACACTTTTAAGACGTAGTACCACAGTAATATCATGGCAGCTGAAGTGTAATACTAATATTATCTGATAGCATCTCTGTAACACACTACTTTTTCTGATGCAACACAGGCCCAATAGTGGGCTTAATCAACCCCATATTAACCACCAACACAAAACTATATTACACTCGTACCAAACTAGTATACTTACCTCAGATATCCGCTTAACTCGCGACAACGATCTCGTGTTTATCAAAATAACCGACTTTTAATCCTGCGCGTTCGCGATGCTAACCGACAAGCCGGTCACGCGCGTGCCGAATCTCAGCGAACGTGGCGTGAAAGACCGAAAAAAACACGCTTAAATAACGACAAACCCAACCGAAATACAAAACCGACGCGCGTGTGTAGTGTTAACTAACACAGGTGGGAAGTTTAACGAGTTATTGGCTTAATTGGCGGATAAGATTGTTGTGAATGAGATGCTGACGGTTCAATCGGCTCGCGCTGTCAGACAAAAGACCCGCGGGGAGCTTTCATATAAATGAATAAAAAATGCCCCAACCGTGTAACTGTGTGGATAAAGTGAAGGTTACAGCACCTTACCGTGAACTTTACCGCTCCATCATCATCATCCGCCCATCTCATGCGACTCAGTGCGGGCCGACCGGATGTGGAGGGCACGTGAACAGGAAAAACTTCAGCGCGTAGACGCGCGCGTTCACGAGGACGTATCATTTTTATGTCAAGCTTACAAATTAACCCCAGAAGAAAAGGTTTTGTACATGTTTTATAAATACTTTTATTTCCCAGTTGAGTATGGTAAAATGACACAGATTTACAAGTGTATGCCAGTCTATGGTGTGTACAAAAGACATAAAAGAAATATGGTTACAATGAGAACCGTGAGAAAATGTGTCATTAAAGAAATAAAACAAAATGACAAAAAATTACATATTTTAATTTCATAATATTAAAACACATAAATTCATTAAAAAAATGAATTTAAAGTAGAAGCTGTTTAAATAATTTTCAATACATTCATACAATCTAATAAACATTCATTTTAACAGAAAATCTGAGTTGTGCTCTGAATAACAAATTTAGTTTATTTCTTTCCACTAGAGGACTCTGTTTACCAATTAAAGAAATGACATTTGGTATAATTTAAATAATAAAAAAGTTAAATTAAAATATATCATTATACAATCAAAGTAAAACACTTTGTGAATCCGTAACCACCTGACTAAATACAAAACTGGAAGACTTAAAAGTAGACCATTTTAGTAATGGACATTAAAAAAATGAAAAGTAGGGCGATTAAAAAAATTATGAATGATTTATTGCGATTGTGTAAATATATATTGATGTAATCCATAAAAAAGCAAATGTTGTCTGATTACAAGTAGCCTATTTTAAGATGTAATTTAATCTAAATGTAAATGTTAAATGTAATTTCATTTTCCCAATTTCTGGAATCTGATTAGTGTATACATATGTATACAAATATAAATTTAGTAAACTTTTAGGATTCCAAGAAATGGACTATGCATTTAGATCTACTTTAGGTCATTTTCTGTGGATTACAATATTTTTTTATTATTATTCACACTGATTGAAGTTGGGTATTTTCCTTATATTCAATTAAAGCAACAATCAGACGTTTGAGGGGTGCAGTTCGTTTCATTTTTCTGTTTGAACTGCTATTAACTGCTCTTAAAATCACACTCGGATCTCTTTGTTTATAAAAGATTCAAAGCCGGGCTTTAAAACACGGTCCTGCGAGCCAAACCCCGTTTTTTCCGTTTATTTAAACGGAAATCTTTTTCAAGGCGCTTCGTTTCCCGCCTCACAGGATCGTGGCGCGCAGGTAGAGAGGCAGGAAATCCTCTGAACCAATAATCCCGGGTAATTTTCATGGCTCGGCAGCAGCCGCCCATCTAAATTGTACGGATGTTTCCCACGCTTGCGGGGCGATTGATTTTCCTGCTGTTTGAGGTATTTGTCTGATCCAGTTCGCTCAGACAGCGCGAAAACTTCGGTACTGACTGGAGTCGTGGGTTTCTTCTTCCCGCCAACAAACCGCGGCCAGCGTGACCGTTAATATTACTCTGCCTGAATTTGAAAATCAGCCGTTGGTTTGCGCGGCAACTAGGTCAATTAAATAGCACGCATCGAAGACAAGAAAAAAAGCATGTCCTTTCTTGTTAATCTTAAACTCAGAGTTTAAATGTGTTTAACATCGAAGAAATGCTCAGACTTTCCACCATTATTCTCTCTCTGTCTCGTTCCCACACGCTGATAGTGTTTTACAGGTGGGTTTTCATTCCCTGCTGATTATTTATCCTGCTTTCCTTCACAGAAGTCCTGCCAGCTCTGAAATAACAGCCGAGGCCTGTGTGTTGTCTCTGACCCACCTGTCACAACAGCTGATCATCATTAGTCTGAAATACAGCCACGGCCTTTGAAATCAGCTCAGCTCCTTCGTTGAGTTCTTGTAGGTTTAGTCATTCACAGGATTTGTATACTGGAAAACGCTAAAAAGTCAGACATGAACAATGGATTTTGAGGACACTTCATGAATTTCCAGGATGGCAGTGCTGAATTGGCATGTGGTGTACCAAAAGCTCCAAAACGCAGTCCAGAAAACCCGAAACTACTCGACTTTGGCAGGTGTTGTCACACCTACGAGTGTTTCAACCGAAATCTTTAAGAAAACTTTATATTGTTGACTGGTAACAAAACACCAGACGCCCAAAACAGATCCGTCCTAGAAGAAACGAGACTTCCATTTTGAATCAGATGTTCCTAATTCAGAATAACAATAGATCTAAATTAGATTATAGTCAGAGTCCAGAGCTGATATTCTGGTGCTGATATGATTGATGAACATATTTTTGAGTTTGAATGTGAGGAGCTGCAACTAAAACCCATTTTGTTAAATTGAATAAAGATTATAGATCTAAAGTACAGAGCTTTAAATAACACGGTCGTTTGGTCAGTTTGATGAGAAATGATGGAGTTCATAATGAGATCTCTGATTTTTGATCACAAGCTTTAGTTATCTGGGCAAATTACATTATTGTGAGACATTATTGGGATCTGTTTTGAAACTAGACGAGAAACGTGAGATTAGTGGGGTCCTTTTTCTCAGGAGAAGGTTCTGAGAATGCTTTAGCAAAGACCTCAATTAGCTTTTCATTTGAATTTTGCTGATGCAACGCAGTGAATCATCTTGTAGGAGATTTAATTAATGTGATGGTCTGGATGATTTTCTGAAGCTAATATATGATTGATGCAAGATGTCTTTAAACAAAATGTGAGGCACTGCAACAAACTCATTTTGATAACTAAACCCAAATTTAAAGAAAGACTTAAAACCATAATGATTTAGTCAAAATACAGTAATAATACAGTATGATACTTGAAAATAACGTGAAAACCAGATTAGATAATTTGTCCATTGAACGATTTGATGAGAATAATGAATATTGCTCTTTTGAAACTATCGATGAGACACATTTGAGACTTATTTGAGAAATATCTGAAAAGCAGAAGACTCCATGCATTTTTATGTTACTAATGCAACACAGTTAATAAACTGGGCTATTAGGAGCTCTAATGTGATCGTCAGATTGATTTCTTTGGAGCAAATGTGTGATTTATTATAAATGTCATTGAGTGTGTGTGTGGTCTGACCGTACCGCATTCCCAGCGCTCTTACATGGCTTTAAACTCATCAGATCTGACGGGGGTCACTTTACTGACTTGATGCTGATCCACACGTGTACTGATGTGTGTATAGAGCCTCCAAGGGGGACAATCTGCTGGTATGTTATCCTCAAATGATCCCAAAATGAGCACATAGTTCTTGTAGCCTGTAAAAGTTGTGTGAGAGAGCTGCTGGAAAGTGGGAAAAGCAAGTAAATGCCAGCAACGCAAAGCTCCATCCATACGACTGATCTCAGCCTTCATTAACTGCTGTAAGCTGCTTGTGTGTCTCTCATCAAAGGCAAACAAATAAATGTCAGAGAAACTGAACTAATTCCCAGCATGCTGAGTGCCAAAGACCCCCCACCGCCATGGAAAAGTTGAATGTTGATTCTCTGGGTTTTGCTGTCTTGAAAGAGGGACCTGGGCAGTGGTCCTCTGGTTTTTCTATGAATGCATAAAAACTCAGTGACAAATGCATGACTTTTTGGGGTCGTGTGTTTGGAAATAAATATGCACATATGAAATATCAAATATTTTAAACGCATGTAAGGAGAGAATTGCTAGGGATGAATGCATGACGTTTTGGGGGTTTTTCCATATTATAAATAAATCCAATATTATATTTTCTAGTAACTCGAGAATACCCAAATGCATGGCTTTTATGGGCTTCTTTATGTTTAGCAATGAATGAATTAATAAAATAGTTTTTAATGCATATAACTCGAGAAAAGCCAGAGAAAAGTGCATGGCTTATATAGACATTTGCATGTTAATAAAGACAGAAAGAAAGACAGAAAACCCAAATGCACGGCTTTTGTGTGCTTCCATGTGTTTGTTAAATAAGTATTTAACACATTTTTTGTGAACTATATTAAGCAAAGTCCTTAAGCATAGTCTGTGTAAGTTTATAACACTTATAATGCACTGAATTCTCAGGAGTATACATAGAGGAATAGCACATAAAGTGACTTCTACAGTCAGTTTTCTTTCAGATCAACTGTCACGATAGAGCAACAGTAAAAATCTTGCTGAGCAAGTTAGTTAAAGTGAAACTGTTGACATGTTTAGAGGCGCTACCTGAAAAATAACACATCTGGTTTAAGGGTACAAACTTTAGCAGGAAACTCTATTGATCCTTTGGGGACTGAGGTTTGCTGCTGACAGCAGCTCAAGAACACACGTTAAGTGCATTTATGTCAACCGCCAAGCGTTCGCGTGCTAACACAAAGTGCTTTAGCCCTTAATCAGCGATTTGTATTTCCACACAACTCTGAAAATCAATGGGCGAGCGGATGGACTGCAGTTCAAACACCGTCCACTCATTACAGTTTGATTTCCAGAAGCTTTTTCCACACATTTTTGACTCTGCTTCCCTGTGGAATGGTTTTCCTGTCTGCACAGGAGCAACATCAGACACAAGTGGGCGAAAAAGAGCCAGACGCCCAGCTAGAGTTTTCATTGTTCTCACACACACACACACACACACACACACAATCAAATATCCCCCACGCTGCAGGAAATGGTCAGATGTTTAATTCATTCAGTACAGGGTTTCTCTCTCTCTCTCTCTCTCTCTCTCTCTCTCTCTCTCTCTCTCAGTGCAAAACAATAAGAGTTCCTCTATAGCGTGTGCTGGTCGTGTACAGATGCTTCTGTGGTTTTGAAGGGAGGCGCTGGAGGCTGATATATGAGGATGATGATGAGGATGATGATGAGGATGTGGGGCTCGTCCAGGTCAGCAGCAGAGAAACCCCAAATAAACACAAATACAAAAGCTCGGTGCCAAAACCTAGTGAGCAGCATCCTGACTGAAACTGAAACTGAAACAGAAACGGGAGAATCAACTGACAGCTGAGTCTGACATCAAAATCTGGAACTTCTGTACGAATATTGGTTACTTATTGCATGAAATATATTTAAATAGACATTTCTCTTAATTCTGTGGAAGCTCGTTACTAAACGGGATAAAAAGGACAGTTTTGACTGTTTTTCCTGAATTGTGAGATTTAAGCTCTGTTTTGTATTGTTTCTGCCACGGAATAAAACATTAAAAAGATAACTGTGACTTTTTA